>NC_037684.1:665040-721938 GCF_003255815.1 Theropithecus gelada | reverse complement strand
AAAAAAAAAAAAAAAAAAAAAAAAAAAAAAAAAAAAAAAAAAAAAAAAAAAAGATATACAGACAGTTCTTAAAAAGTTATAAGTTCAAACATTCCATAGTATGTGCAACCTAATGAATTATAGAATGGGAGACACTTTCAAAGGAGCACCGGATTCAGTGTCCTCCCACCTCTTGTTTCTAATTAAAAACCAAAGAAACAAAAACCAATGGCATTGTAGTCATGCTTTAATTTTATTCTAAGCTTGTGTCATCCTCTTGAATTGAGCCTCACAGGGAACAGGGCCCAGCAAATTCCTGGACCTCCCGGTATTTGGTATAAACACAGCATCTAACCTGGAATGGCTTCCGTAGAGCTAAGTCATTTTCTGTTTTGCTCACAGAGCAATATGTTCCAAAATGTAGTGTAGAAATCTCTGGGGTGTATAAATAAGCTTTAAAACATATTTTAACAAATATATATTCAATACATATATACACACACATATACAATTGTTATATACCTTGTTTAAACAAATATACATTTAATAAAAATCATATATAAATAATAAAAATATTTACATATATATATATATATATATATTTTTTTTTTTTGGATGGAGTCTCGCCCTGTTATCCAAGCTGGAGTGCAATGGCACAATCTTGGCTCACTGCAACCTCTGCCTCCCAGGTTCAAGCAATTCTCTGCCTCAGCCTCCCAAGGAGCTGGGATTACAGGCGCCCACCATCATGCCCAGCTAATTTTTGTATTTTTGGTAGAGACAGGATTTCACCATGTTGGCCAGGCTGGGCTCGAACTCCTGACCTTGTGATCTGCCCACCTCGGCCTCCCAAAGTGCTGGGATTACAGGTATGAGCCACTGCACCCAGTCATATATATATATATATTTTTGAGTCAGGATCTAGCTCTGTTGCCCAGGCTGGAGTTCAGTGGTGTGTAACTTCAGCTTTGAACTCCTGGGCTCAAGCAAGTCTCCTGCCTCAGCCTCTTGAGTAACAGGATTACAGGCAAGTGCCACTATTTTCAGCTAACTTTTAAAAGATTTTGTAGAGATGAGGACTTGCTTTGTTGCAAGGTCTTGAACTCCCAGGTTCAAGTGATCCTCCAGCCTCAGCCTCCCAAAGTGCTGGGATTAGAGGTGCGAGCCAACACACTCAGCCATGAACACATCTTTTAAAAATATTTACTTGTTTAAATGTGTATTAAGAAAGACATATAGGTAGGGCACAGTGGCCCATGCCTGTAATCCCAGCACTTAGGGAGGCTGGGCGGATCATGAGGTCAGGAGTTCGAGACCAATCTGACCAACATAGTGAAACTCCTTCTCTACTAAAAATACAAAAAATTAGCTGGGTGTGGTGGCGGATGCTTGTAATCCCAGTTACCCAGGGGGTTGAGGCAGGAGAATTGCGATGAAAGTGAGGGAAGCAATCAAAGAGCACAGTGCCTCGATTCAAGTGCCTGTTTTGTCACCACTGGGCTGAAAAGATCTTGAACAAGTCATCTCCCCCTGATTTTTTACTTCCGTGGTTTCCTGAAAGAGTATGAAGGACTCTGATGGCTGTCAACAGAGTGTCAAGTGTAGGACTAAACCAAATGACATACTTCTGAGTATAATGAGAAAAATAGAAGGCACTGAGAGAAAAAGAAGGCAAGTAGTAAAATTTCTTTGGGCAGCTTCTAAGCCCAATCATCTTAAAGGTTTTTCTAAAGCCTAAGGGGGCAAACAAAATTACCTTTAATTAAATGCTTATTATAGCTTCCATATTAATGTTAGGTCAGGTTTATAGTACAGTATATTCTGAATGGAGCTATATTTATACTATGTTGTATATACACTTTTTTTTTTTTTTTTTTTTTTGAGATGGAGTCTCGCTCTATCACCCAGGCTGGAGTGAAGTGGCATGATCTTGGCTCACTCCAACCTCCACCTCCTAGGTTCGAGTGAGTCCTGTGGCTTCATTTTCCTGAGTAGTTGGGATTATAGGCATGCACCACAGCACCTGGCTAATTTTTGTATTTTTAGAAGAGATGAGGTTTCGCCATGTTCGCCAAGCTGGTCTCAAACTCCTGGCCTCAAGTGATCCACCCACCTCAGCCTCCCAAAGTGCTGGGATTTCAGGTGTGAACCACCACACCTGGCTATATACACTTTTTAATGTATTGAAGCCCCTTGAGAATATATTTACATTATGGAGCATAATTTTACATTTTAAAAGATACAGAAATGTATACTTGCTGTATCTATTTTTATGATACATTGCTGATCTTGTTAAAAATTTCTTAGCTTCATAGTTCTGAGTCAAGAACATTCTAATTACTATACTCTTTATATAAGAAAATGTTACCTTACCTTTGACATTTTGGCATCCTAGTTAAATGCACAGATTCTATAATAAGAGAGTTTGGGTTTAAATCTTGGTTCCAACTTACTACTGTGAATCTTTTGCTCTGTATATTTGTCTCCTGACTTATAAAATGGAGATAATAATTATTTCACAGGATTATTGCCATATTGCCTGCAACCACTCAGCATATGCTTGACAGTATATAGTAAAGGGAAATGATGATGGTGATGATGATGATATTGATGGTGGTGAGAATTTCTCACTACCTATTTTCCTTTCTCTTTTCATCTCTTTCCTCTCCATAGAACTCACACCTTTCCTCTTCTCACTTTGAGCAGTTATTTCAATATTCATCTTTTTAGTATTTTGACTACAGTCACTCTTTAGATGATGGAATGTGTGATGATAGTTTATGTTAATGATCCAAAGTTTCCTGCCCTATAGACTTAGAGTGTTCATGTGAGGGAGACAGGCAAGTAAAATGAGGGGGGTAAAAAAAACCATTGAGACTCATCTTCCTGGGAAATGCACCTCAGTTCAATTATTGAACCCTACTCTGTGCCTTGGGCTGTGTCCTAAATTTGCTAAGCTACCACTGCTTTAAAATAGTCCCAATTTTCAGTTCTAAAATATAGCTGCCATACCTATAGGAACTTTGCTTTACTTAGAAATACATGAGCATTGGCTGAGCATGGTGGCTCATGCTTGTAATTCCAGCACTTTGACAGGCTGAATTGCTTGAGCCCAGTAGTTTGAGACCAGCCTAGACAAAATAGGGAGACCTCATCTCTCCAAAAAATAAAAACATTAGCTGGGCACGGTGGCACATGCCTATAGCCCAGCTACTTATTTGGGAGGCTGAGGTGGGAGGATTGCTTAAGCTTGAGAAGTTGAGGCTGCAGTGAGCCTTGCTTGCACCACTGCACTTCAGCCTAGGCAACAGGGTGAGACCCTGTCTCAAAAAAAAAAAAAAAAAAAAAAAGAAAAGAAAGATAGACATGAAGATCATAAACTTGTTCTTTACTTTGGGATTCTATTGCATGGGAGTGAAGTTTTGTTATACTGGGGTCAAAAATGATCCATTTACTTCAAACACAGCTGCCTCAGCATTTAGCAAGGTGTGTTTTTAGTGCTTCATGTGGAAGGGTTTTGTTCATTAAATGCTGTTGGGTTAATATCGTTATAGTGGCTCTTTTTTGTTTAGCACTTCCTTGAGCCTTCCATAAGCTGATGTTCATTGTAATTATCTTTCTTTTCTTTTCTTTTCCTTCCTTCCTTCCTTCCTTCCTTCCTTCCTTCCTTCCTTCCTTCCTTCCTTCCTTCCTTCCTTCCTTCCTTCCTTCCTTCCTTCCTTCCTTCCTCTCTCTCTCTCTCTCTCTTTCTTTCTTTCTTTCTTTCTTTCTTTCTTTCTTTCTTTCTTTCTTTCTTTCTTTCTTTCTTTCTTTCTTTCTTTCTTTCTTTTTTTGACAGAGTCTTGCTCTGCGGCCCAGGTTAGAGTGTAGTGGTGTGATATCACCTCACTGCAACCTCTGTCTCCAGGGCTCAAGTGATCCTCTCACCTCAGCCTCCCAAGTAGCTGGGTCTACAGGCTTGTGTCACCACACCTGGCTAATTTTTGTATTTTTAGTAGAAATGGGGTTTTTCTATGTTGCCCAGGCTGGTCTCAAATTCCTGGACTCAAGCGATCTGCCTGTCTTGGCCTCCCAAAGTGCTGGGATTATGGCATGAGCTGCTGGGCCCAGCCCACATTGTAATTTCCTTTCTTTTCTTTTCTTTCTTTTTTTTTTGAGGTGAAATTTCGCTCTTTTGCCCAGGCTAGAGTGCAGTGGTGCCATCGTGGCTCATTGCAATTTCTATCTTCTGGTTTCAAGCAATTCTCCTGTCTCAGCCTCCTGAGTAGCTGGGATTACAGGCCCCTGCCACCATGCCTGGCTAATTTTCATAGTTTTAGTAGAGATTAGGTTTCACCTTGGTGGCCGGGTTGGTCTCAAACTCTTGGCCTCATGATCTGCCCACCTAGGCCCCCCAAAGTGCTGGGATTACAGGCCTGAGCCACTGTGGCCAGCTAGTATTATACTTTTCTAAAAGAAGGATGGAGTTATACTTGCCAGACTTATTGAACTACAGCACCCTTCCTGAGGAGCATCTCTGGAATGAGAGTCCAGTGGACAATACTCTCAGCAGTGCTGACCCGCTTTACCCTTGGGCCTGCATGCTTGCAGTGATCTGGTCTAGCTTTTTGCTACATGAACACTAGCATTTTCCACAGATGTGACCTCCCACTGTCAAGATGATCTTCCTTTTTGTTTTGTAGAAGCCAAAACAATCCTTGCCAGATGACTTAAGCATCAAAGAGACAAATTTACATGGGGTATTATAGAAAGAAAAGAATATTCTTTGGAAGTGCTACTTCTTCCCTAACCCACGAGGATGAATATATACTAATGAGGACCCTTCTCACCTATGAGGCACAGTGCTGAGCACCCTGCACAAACTATCTGATTTCTTACAGCACTGCCATGTGGTAGATAGCATTATTCTCATTTTGCAATGAAAAAGCCTGAGGGTTAGAGAAGTTAAATAACTCACATGAGGTGCCCAACACCATCTGGCAGGTCTGGATTCAAATCCAAACCTGTAACACCAAAGCCCATGGCCTTAAACAATAAAAGGTGATAAAGCAAGGAATGAAGGGGAAACGTGTCCAAGTGGATATCTGGACATCCTTCTTCCCTTGTGTGGCTCTGGCTGCCTGGACTTAAGTCAGGCCAAGCCCACATACCCCAAGGTATGGGGCCCAACGTGACCATGTTGTTTTCTCAGATCTTAGTACAGGTAACTCAATGACAATAGCTGATATTTATGGAGTGTTTCCCTGGTGCCAAGCACTGGTAGGATCTTGACATGCGTTATCTCACTTAAACCTCAAAGTTCAAAGCTGTGAGGTAGGTACTATGATGACCCCATTTTACAGAAGAGCATGGGCTCAGAGAGGTTAATTTGCTTGCCCAGGGCAACACTGCTAGAAAATGGTAAAGCTGGGCTTCAAACCCAGGTCTGGTCTGAGTCCAGGCCGTATATTTAACCCATTCTCCTATACAGTCATTCCAAAATGCTGTATTTGAAAAGTAGAATAGACTGGTTCTTAAGTACATCCTTTAAAAACCTACCTTGTCTTTGAGCTAAAACTAGAAAAAAATAGAAAAATTAGTCTTTAAAAAGTATTTCTGAATTATGAACATTTGCTGTATGGGGGGCTATGCAACACTTAGATCTCTGCCCTATTTCATAGGAATTCCACTTTTGGAAGGTCTTAATAGGAGGTTCTCTGCCTGTGGGAGCTGGAAAAGGCCGGATGTTCCATGTCCCTATCTCCTGGCTCACCAGTGGGCCGTTCTAGCCGGGAATAATGGTTATTGGGGGCATGATGATGCCAAGTCACAGGAGCCCTTAGAGAGCATCCACAACAGTGGCTGTGTCTGTGGATGATGTTCCTGTGTCACATCTTTGACTGGGCTTCCTGCTGACTCACTTCCATGGGTTTCTGCCTGTTTCTTGGGGCTGGTAGCCAAGCTTCCCCACCCATTCTGTGACCCACCAACATTCTTCCAACATACTTACTCCCTTTCTGTTTAGGTAAACTGCAGGTGGCTTCTGATGTGCACAACCAAGAACCAGACAGGTACAAAAATATTCGTGCTTTTGAAATTACATAATTGGGGCCAAAGATAAACCTTTGTCTTAGACTCTTGCAGATGATTTAAAAATGTATTATTTTCTGAAATCCAAGCTGAGAATATAGCTGTGGTTTTGTACTTGGGTAACAACCACCTAATATACTGGGGCTATAGGCAGAGAATTTCACTTTCTCAGCTAGACCTCCAGGGCTTTGCCCAGAATAGCCCCATCCATGACTGTCTCTTCTAACTAGACCTGTACTCCAGCCAACCTGGCCTCCTGGTTGCTCCTTAGCTATGTTTTGCCTTTTCTCACCCAAGTATTACCTGCCTTTCTGAGGTCAGCTTCTTCTAACACAGGTATAAATAGAAAGCTTGGTTTTATGTATACCTTGAGTCATCCACTTAGAAGCACGTCCTGTATGTATTCCCAACACTTTGGGAGGCTGAGGCAGTGGATCACTTGAGGCTAAGAGTTTGAGACCAGCATGGCCAACATGGTGAAACCCCATCTCTACTAAAAATACAAAAATTAGCCAGGCATGGTGGCACGTGCATGTGATCTCAGCTACTTGGGAAGCTGAGGCACGAGATTCATTTGATCACAGGTTGAGGTTGCAGTGAGCCAAGATCATGTTATTGCACTGCAGCCTGGGCAAAAGAGCAAGACTCCATCTCAAAAAAAAAAAATAAAAATAAAAATAAAAAATAAAAATAAAAAAATAAAAATAAAAAGAAGCAGGTCCTATAGTCACAAATTTGTTTTCCACTGTTCCTATCTCTGCTGAGGGCTGTGGCTTCCACACAGTGGTCTGCTAACTCCAACTCTAGGCCTGAGGTCATCCACTTGGTAGAAAGAGTCTAGTTGCCTCTTCATAGGCCTCACTGGGAAGTGGGAGAGGGAGCTGGTCTCTTTCCCCTTCTCCGCACCACCCCAGGTTGTACAGATGGAACAGCTCACTTTACTGGGCATGTTGGAACCATTGGAAAGGGAACCGAAATTCAGTAGAGGAAAGGTGAAAATTTTTGATGAATCTGATTCTCCCAGCGTTACAAGGGAAAGTAGCACAAGATTAGGGCTTCACTGAGTTGGGGTAGAGGATTCTCCTAAGGTCTGGCCCTGAACATCCCACTTTCTCTATCTTCTACCATAAGACTTTTGGGAAAACTTCTCTGAGTCACTGGAAACCACAGGGAAGGCTCTGTTCCAGCTTTCTCCTCTCTCCAGACATTTCCTCATTCAAATGGAGGAACTCAGCAGGAGTATCAGTTCTGCTAGGACAAGCAAGTCCTGAAGACCCATCAGAGGTAGCTGGAGCTGGGAAGAGGCTCAGACCCACCAAGGTCTAAGACTGAGGATGGGTATGGGTCATCTGGGTCAGATTATCTTTGTGCTATTCCCTTTAGGAAACATGGCTGTGTTTGCATACATATCCTGAAGCATTTTCACAAATAGCTAGTTTCTAGCATTTATTGCGGGATATTTGGTTTTTCACTATAGACATCAATGGGCTACAAAATGTCCCATTGTAGATTCTAGAAAAAAGTGTTACCAACCTGTTGAATCAAAACAAGGGTTTGACTTTGTGAAATGAATGAACACATGGCAAGGCAAAGCATTTTCACAGATAGCTTGTTTCTAGTTTTTATAGTGGGATGTTGGGTTTTTCACTGTAGGCCTCAATGGTCTCTGAAATGTCCCCCCGTAGATTTTACAGAAAGAGTATTTCCAACCTACTGAAACCAAATAACTCTAAATTAAATCCAAACATTGCAAAGTATTTTCACGGATAGCTTGTTTCTAGTTTTAATCAGGAGATATTCGGTCTTTCACTATAGGCCTCAATAGCCTCCAAAATGTCCCTTCATAGATTTTACAAAAAGAATGTTTCCAGCCTGCTGAATCAATACAAAGGTTTAACTCTCTGAGATGAATCCTTACATCAGAAAGCATTTTCACAGATAACTAGTTTCTACTTTTTTTTTTTTATTTTTTATTTTTTTATTTTTTATTTTATTTTTTTATTTTTTTAAATTTATTTATTATTATTATACTTTAAGTTGTAGGGTACATGTGCATAACGTGCAGGTTTGTTACATATGTATACTTGTGCCATGTTGGTCTGCTGCACCCATCAACTCGTCATTTACATCAGGTATAACTCCCAATGCAATCCCTCCCCCCTCCCCCCTCCCCATGATAGGCCCCGGTGTGTGATGTTCCCCTTCCTGAGTCCAAGTGATCTTATTGTTCAGTTCCCACCTATGAGTGAGAACATGCGGTGTTCGGTTTTCTGTTCTTGTGATAGTTTGCTAAGAATGATGGTTTCCAGCTGCATCCATGTCCCTACAAAGGACGCAAACTCATCCTTTTTTATGGCTGCATAGTATTCCATGGTGTATATGTGCCACATTTTCTTAATCCAATCTGTCACTGATGGACATTTGGGTTGATTCCAAGTCTTTGCTATTGTGAATAGTGCTGCAATAAACATACGTGTGCATGTGTCTTTATAGCAGCATAATTTATAATCCTTTGGGTATATCCCCAGTAATGGGATGGCTGGGTCATATGGTACATCTAGTTCTAGATCCTTGAGGAATCGCCATACTGTTTTCCATAATGGTTGAACTAGTTTACAATCCCACCAACAGTGTAAAAGTGTTCCTATTTCTCCACATCCTCTCCAGCACCTGTTGTTTCCTGACTTTTGAATGATCGCCATTCTAACTGGTGTGAGATGGTATCTCATTGTGGTTTTGATTTGCATTTCTCTGATGGCCAGTGATGATGAGCATTTTTTCATGTGTTTGTTGGCTGTATGAATGTCTTCTTTTGAGAAATGTCTATTCATATCCTTTGCCCACTTTTTGATGGGGTTGTTTGTTTTTTTCTTGTAAATTTGTTGGAGTTCTTTGTAGGTTCTGGATATTAGCCCTTTGTCAGATGAGTAGATTGCAAAAATTTTCTCCCATTCTGTAGGTTGCCTGTTCACTCTGATGGTAGTTTCTTTTGCTGTGCAGAAGCTCTTTAGTTTAATGAGATCCCATTTGTCAATTTTGGCTTTTGCTGCCGTTGCTTTTGGTGTTTTAGACATGAAGTCTTTGCCCATGCCTATGTCCTGAATGGTACTACCTAGATTTTCCTCTAGGATTTTTATGGTATTAGGTCTAACATTTAAGTCTCTAATCCATCTTGAATTAATTTTCGTATAAGGAGTAAGGAAAGGATCCAGTTTCAGCTTTCTACTTATGGCTAGCCAATTTTCCCAGCACCATTTATTAAATAGGGAATCCTTTCCCCATTTCTTGTTTTTCTCAGGTTTGTCAAAGATCAGATGGCTGTAGATGTGTGGTATTATTTCTGAGGACTCTGTTCTGTTCCATTGGTCTATATCTCTGTTTTGGTACCAGTACCATGCTGTTTTGGTTACTGTAGCCTTGTAGTATAGTTTGAAGTCAGGTAGCGTGATGCCTCCAGCTTTGTTCTTTTGACTTAGGATTGTCTTGGAGATGCGGGCTCTTTTTTGGTTCCATATGAACTTTAAAGCAGTTTTTTCCAATTCTGTGAAGAAACTCATTGGTAGCTTGATGGGGATGGCATTGAATCTATAAATTACCTTGGGCAGTATGGCCATTTTCACGATATTGATTCTTCCTATCCATGAGCATGGTATGTTCTTCCATTTGTTTGTGTCCTCTTTTATTTCGCTGAGCAGTGGTTTGTAGTTCTCCTTGAAGAGGTCCTTTACATCCCTTGTAAGTTGGATTCCTAGGTATTTTATTCTCTTTGAAGCAATTGTGAATGGAAGTTCATTCATGATTTGGCTCTGTGTTTGTCTGTTATTGGTGTATAAGAATGCTTGTGATTTTTGCACATTAATTTTGTATCCTGAGACTTTGCTGAAGTTGCTTATCAGCTTAAGGAGATTTTGGGCTGAGACAATGGGGTTTTCTAAATATACAATCATGTCATCTGCAAACAGGGACAATTTGACTTCTTCTTTTCCTAACTGAATACCCCTGATTTCTTTCTCTTGCCTAATTGCCCTAGCCAGAACTTCCAACACTATGTTGAATAGGAGTGGTGAAAGAGGGCATCCCTGTCTTGTGCCAGTTTTCAAAGGGAATTTTTCCAGTTTTTGCCCATTCAGTATGATATTGGCTGTGGGTTTGTCATAAATAGCTCTTATGATTTTGAGGTACGTTCCATCAATACCGAATTTATTGAGCGTTTTTAGCATGAAGCGCTGTTGAATTTTGTCAAAGGCCTTTTCTGCATCTATTGAGATAATCATGTGGTTCTTGTCTTTGGTTCTGTTTATATGCTGGATTATGTTTATTGATTTGCGAATGTTGAACCAGCCTTGCATCCCAGGGATGAAGCCCACTTGATCATGGTGGATAAGCTTTTTGATGTGTTGTTGAATCCGGTTTGCCAGTATTTTATTGAGGATTTTTGCATCGATGTTCATCAGGGATATTGGTCTAAAATTCTCTTTTTTTGTTGTGTCTCTGCCAGGCTTTGGTATCAGGATGATGTTGGCCTCATAAAATGAGTTAGGGAGGATTCCCTCTTTTTCTATTGATTGGAATAGTTTCAGAAGGAATGGTACCAACTCCTCCTTATACCTCTGTTAGAATTCAGCTGTGAATCCATCTGGTCCTGGACTTTTTTTGGTTGGTAGGCTATTAATTATTGCCTCAATTTCAGAGCCTACTATTGGTCTATTCAGGGATTCAACTTCTTCCTGGTTTAGTCTTGGAAGAGTGTAAGTGTCCAGGAAATTATCCATTTCTTCTAGGTTTTCCAGTTTATTTGCGTAGAGGTGTTTATAGTATTCTCTGATGGTAGTTTGTATTTCTGTGGGGTCGGTGGTGATATCCCCTTTATCATTTTTAATTGCGTCAATTTGATTCTTCTCTCTTTTCTTCTTTATTAGTCTTGCTAGTGGTCTGTCAATTTTGTTGATCTTTTCAAAAAACCAACTCCTGGATTCATTGATTTTTTGGAGGGTTTTTTGTGTCTCTATCTCCTTCAGTTCTGCTCTGATCTTAGTTATTTCTTGCCTTCTGCTAGCTTTGGAATGTGTTTGCTCTTGCTTCTCTAGTTCTTTTAATTGCGATGTTAGAGTGTCAATTTTAGATCTTTCCTGCTTTCTCTTGTGGGCATTTAGTGCTATAAATTTCCCTCTACACACTGCTTTAAATGTGTCCCAGAGATTCTGGTATGTTGTATCTTTGTTCTCATTGGTTTCAAAGAACATGTTTATTTCTGCCTGCATTTCGTTATGTACCCAGTAGTCATTCAGGAGCAGGTTGTTCAGTTTCCATGTAGTTGAGCGTTTTTGATTGAGTTTCTTAGTCCTGAGTTCTAGTTTGATTGCACTGTGGTCTGAGAGACAGTTTGTTATAATTTCTGTTCTTGTACATTTGCTGAGGAGTGCTTTACTTCCAATTATATGGTCAATTTTGGAGTAAGTACGATGTGGTGCTGAGAAGAATGTATATTCTGTTGATTTGGGGTGGAGAGTTCTATAGATGTCTATTAGGTCTGCTTGCTGCAGAGATGAGTTCAATTCCTGGATATCCTTGTTAACTTTCTGTCTTGTTGATCTGTCTAATGTTGACAGTGGAGTGTTGAAGTCTCCCATTATTATTGTATGGGAGTCTAAGTCTCTTTGTAAGTCTCTAAGGACTTGCTTTATGAATCTGGGTGCTCCTGTATTGGGTGCATATATATTTAGGATAGTTAGCTCTTCCTGTTGAATTGATCCCTTTACCATTATGTAATGGCCTTCTTTGTCTCTTTTGATCTTTGATGGTTTAAAGTCTGTTTTATCAGAGACTAGGATTGCAACCCCTGCTTTTTTTTGTTCTCCATTTGCTTGGTAAATCTTCCTCCATCCCTTTATTTTGAGCCTATGTATGTCTCTGCGTGTGAGATGGGTCTCCTGAATACAGCAGACTGATGGGTCTTGACTCTTTATCCAGTTTGCCAGTCTGTGTCTTTTAATTGGAGCATTTAGTCCATTTACATTTAAGGTTAAGATTGTTATGTGTGAACTTGATCCTGCCATTATGATATTAACTGGTTATTTTGTTCGTTAGTTGATGCAGTTTCTTCCTAGCCTCGATGGTCTTTACATTTTGGCATGTTTTTGCAATGGCTGGTACCGGTTGTTCCTTTCCATGTTGAGTGCTTCCTTCAGGGTCTCTTGTAAGGCAGGCCTAGTGGTGACAAAATCTCTAAGCATTTGCTTATCTGTAAAGGATTTTATTTCTCCTTCACTTATGAAACTTAGTTTGGCTGGATATGAAATTCTGGGTTTAAAATTCCTTTCTTTAAGAATGTTGAATATTGGCCCCCACTCTCTTCTGGCTTGGAGAGTTTCTGCCGAGAGATCTGCTGTGAGTCTGATGGGCTTCCCTTTGTGGGTAACCCGACCTTTCTCTCTGGCTGCCCTTAAGATTTTTTCCTTCATTTCGACTTTGGTGAATCTGGCAATTATGTGTCTTGGAGTTGCTCTTCTCGAGGAGTATCTTTGTGGCGTTCTCTGTATTTCCTGGATTTGAATGTTGGCCTGCCCTACTAGGTTGGGGAAGTTCTCCTGGATGATATCCTGAAGAGTGTTTTCCAACTTGATTCCATTTTCCCCCTCACTTTCAGGCACCCCAATCAGACGTAGATTTGGTCTTTTTACATAATCCCATACTTCTTGCAGGCTTTGTTCATTTCTTTTTCTTCTTTTTTCTTTTGGTTTCTCTTCTCGCTTCATTTCATTCATTTGATCCTCAATTGCTGATACTCTTTCTTCCAGTTGATCGAGTCGGTTACTGAAGCTTGTGCATTTGTCACGTATTTCTCGTGTCATGGTTTTCATCTCTTTCATTTCGTTTATGACCTTCTCTGCATTAATTAGTCTAGCCGTCAATTCTTCCACTTTTTTTTCAAGATTTTTAGTTTCTTTGCGCTGGGTACGTAATTCCTCCTTTAGCTCTGAGAAATTTGATGGACTGAAGCCTTCTTCTCTCATCTCGTCAAAGTCATTCTCCGTCCAGCTTTGATCCGTTGCTGGCGATGAGCTGCGCTCCTTTGCCGGTGGAGATGCGCTCTTATTTTTTGAATTTCCAGCTTTTCTGCCCTGCTTTTTCCCCATCTTTGTGGTTTTATCTGCCTCTGGTCTTTGATGATGGTGATGTACTGATGGGGTTTTGGTGTAGGTGTCCTTCCTGTTTGATAGTTTTCCTTCTAACAGTCAGGACCCTCAGCTGTAGGTCTGTTGGAGATTGCTTGAGGTCCACTCCAGACCCTGTTTGCCTGGGTATCAGCAGCAGAGGCTGCAGAAGATAGAATATTTCTGAACAGCGAGTGTACCTGTCTGATTCTTGCTTTGGAAGCTTCCTCTCAGGGGTGTACTCCACCCTGTGAGGTGTGGGGTGTCAGACTGCCCCTAGTGGGGGATGTCTCCCAGTTAGGCTACTCAGGGGTCAGGGACCCACTTGAGCAGGCAGTCTGTCCGTTCTCAGATCTCAACCTCCGTGTTGGGAGATCCACTGCTCTCTTCAAAGCTGTGAGACAGAGTCGTTTGCGTCTGCAGAGGTTTCTGCTGCTTTGTTGTTGTTGTTGTTGTTGTTGTGTAGCTGTGCCCTGTCCCCAGAGGTGGAGTCTACAGAGACAGGCAGGTTTCCTTGAGCTGCTGTGAGCTCCACCCAGTTGGAGCTTCCCAGCAGCTTTGTTTACCTACTTAAGCCTCAGCAATGGCGGGCGCCCCTCCCCCAGCCTCGCTGCTGCCTTGCCGGTAGATCACCAACTGCTGTGCTAGCAATGAGGGAGGCTCCGTGGGCGTGGGACCCTCCCGGCCAGGTGTGGGATATGATCTCCTGGTGTGCCTGTTTGCTTAAAGCGCAATATTGGGGTGGGAGTTACCCGATTTTCCAGGTGTTGTGTGTCTCAGTTCCCCTGGCTAGGAAAAGGGATTCCCTTCCCCCTTGTGCTTCCCAGGTGAGGCGATGCCTCGCCCTGCTTCAGCTCTCGCTGGTCGGGCTGCAGCAGCTGACCAGCACCGATCCTCCAGCACTCCCCAGTGAGATGAACCCAGTACCTCAGTTGAAAATGCAGAAATCACCGGTCTTCTGTGTCGCTGGCGCTGGGAGTTGGAGACTGGAGCTGTTCCTATTCGGCCATCTTGCTCCTCATTTCTACTTTTTATCATGAGATAATTCAATTTTTCAGTATAGGCCTCAATGGCTTAGAAGTATCATTTCGTAGATTCTACAAAAGAGTGTTTTTAACCTGCTGAATCAAAGCAAAGGTTTAACTCTGTAAAATGAATAAACACATTAGAAATCGTTTTCACTGACAGCTTGTTTCTAGTTTTTATCGTGGGATATTTGGTTTTCCACTGTAGGCCTCAATGGGCTCTAAAATGTCTCTTTGAAGATTCTACCAAAGGAGTGTTTCCAATATGCTGAAACAAAACACAGGTTTAACTCTGAGATGAATCCACACATCACAAAACGTTTTAACATATAACTTGTTTCTAGTTTTTATCACTGGATATTTAGTTTTCCACTGTAGGCCTCAATGGGCTCCAAAATGTCCCTTCTCAGATTCTACAAAAAGAGTTCTTCCAATCTGCTGAATAAAAACAAAGATTTAACTCTGTCAAATGAATCCTCACATTACCAGGCATTTTCACAGATAACTTCTTTCTAGTTTTAATTGTGGGATATTCAGTTTTTCACTGTAGGTCTCAATGGGCTCCAAAATGTATCTTTGTAGATTTCATAAAAAGAGTGTTTCCAACCTCCCCTTTGTAGATTTTACTAAAAGAGTGTTTGCATCCTGCTGAATCAAAATCAAGGTTTAACTCTGTGAGTTGAATCCACACATCACCAAGGGTTTTCATAGTTAGCTTGTTTCCAGTTTTTATCGTGGAATATTTGGTTTTACGAATATAGACCTCAACAGGCTCTGAAATGTCCCTCTGTAGATTGTACCAAAAGAATGTTTCCAACCTGCTGAATCAAAACAAAAGTTTAAATTTCTGAGACGAATCCACACATTGCAAAGCATTTTTATAGACAGCTTGTTTCTGGTTTTTATCGTGGGATATTTCATTATTCACTATAGACTTCGATATGCTCTGAAATGTCCCCTCATAGTTTCTACAAAAGTGTGTTTTCAACCTGCTGAATCAAAACAAAAATTTAACTCTGTGACTTGAAATGACCAATCCTAAAACATTTTCACAGATAGCTTGTTTCTAGTTTTTATCGCAAGATAATCGGTTTTTTACTACAGGCCTCAATGGACTCTGAAATATCCCTTTGTAGATTCTACAAAAAAAAAAAAAAAAAAAAAAAAAAAAAAGATTTTGTCCTGCAGAATCAAAACGAAGGGTTAACTCTGTGAGATGAATTCACACATCACCAAGCATTTTCACAGATAGATTTTTCTAGTTTTTATCATGGAATATTCTTTTTTTACTATAGTTTTCAATGGGCTCTGAAATTTCCCTTAATGGGCTCCTTAATGCCCCTTAGAATAAGACTGTCTCCAACCTGCTGAATAAAAACAAAGGTTTAACTCTGGGAGATGAATCCACACATTGCAAAGCATTTTCACAGACAGCTTGTTTCTAGTTTTTATTGCAGGATATTCAGTGTTTCACTACACTTGTCTATGGCATTTGAAATGTCCCTTTGTATATCCTACAAAAAAAGCGTTTCCAACCTTCTGAAACAAAACAAAGGTTTAAGTCTGTGAGATCAATACACACATCACAAAGCATTTTCACATATAGATTGTTTTTAGTTTTTATCACGAAGTATTCGTTTTTTTCAATACTTTTTTTCAATAGTCATCAATAAGCTCCAAAATGTCCCTTCATAACTTCTACAAAAAAAGTGTTTCCAATCTGTTGAATCAAAACAAAGATTTAATTCTGTGAGATGAATCCACACATTGCAAATTATGTTCACAGATAGATTGTTTTTAGTTTTTATTGTGAAATATTTGGTTTTTCACTGTAAGCCTCAATGGGCTCTGAAAAGTCTTTTTTGCAGATTCTACAAAAAGAGTGTCCCCAACCCTCTGAATGAAAATAAATATTTAAATCTGTGAGATGAATTCACATATTGCAAAGCATTTTCACTAATAGTTAGTTGCTAGTTTCTATCGTGGGATACTCGATGTATCAATATTCATGCACATGGGCTGAAAATGTCCCTTTGTTGATTCTTCAGAAAGAGTGTTTCCAATCTGCTGAACCAAAACAAAGGTTTAACTCTGAGAGATGATCCACACATTGCAAAGCGTTTTCACAGGTAGCTTAATTCTAGTTTTTATCAGGGAATATTCAGCTATTTACCATAGACCTCAAAGGGCTCTGAAATGTCCCTTTGTAGATTCTACAAAAAAAGTGCTTCCAGCCTGTTGAGTCAAAATAAAGGTTTACCTCTGTGAGATGAATCCACATATCACAAAGCATTTTCACAAATACCTTGCTTTTAGTATTAGGTGATATTTGGTTTTCACTATAGACCTCAAATGGCTCCAAAATATCCCTTCTTTGATTCTACAAAAAAAGTGTTTCCAACCTGCTGAATTAAAATGAAGATTTAACTCTATGAGATGAATTCACACATTGCAAAGCGTTTTCACTGATAGCATGTTTCTAGTTTTTATCGTGAGATATATTGTTTTTTACTATAGGCCTCAATGGGCTTCAAAATGACCCTTTGTAGATTCTACAAAAAGATTGTTTCCAACCTGCTAAATGGAAACAAAGGTTTAACTCTGTGAGATGAATCCACACATCGCAGAGCATTTTAACAGATAGTTTGTTTCTAGTTTTCAGTGTGGGATATTCGGTTTTTCACTACTGGCCTCAATGGGCTCTGAAATATCCCTTTGTAGATTCTACAAAGAGAGTGTTTCTAACCTGCTGAATCAAAGCAATGGTTTAACTCTTTGAGATGAATCCACACATTGCAAAGCATTCTCAGAGATAAATTTTTATTGTTTTTATCATGAAATATTTGCTTTTCAAATATAGGGTTCCGTAAGTGTGAAATGTCCTTTCATATAGTCTACAAAAAAGTGTTCCAAACCTGCTGAATAAACACAAAGGTTTAAATTTATGAGATAAATCCACACATCACAAAACATTTTCACTGATAGCTTTTTTCTAGTTTTCATCATGGGATGATTGGTTTTTCGGTATAGTCCACAGTTTGCTCTGAAATGTACCCTAATAGATTGTAGTAAGAGTGTTTCCAACCTGCTGAATCACAAGAAAGGTTAAACTCTGTGAGACAAAAATCACACATCACAAAGCATTTTTAGACATAGCTTCTTTGTAGTTTTTATTGTGTGACATTTGGTTTTTCACTATAGGCCAGAATGGGCTCCAAAATATCTCCTAGTAGATTGTATAAAAAGAGTGTATCCAACTTGCTGAATCAAAACAAAGGTTTAACTCTGTGAGATAAATCCACACATTGCAAAGCATTTTCACAGATAGCTTGCTTCTAGTTTTTATTATGGGATATTCGATTTTTCACTATAGGCTTCAATGGGCTCTGAAATGTTGCTTTGTAGATTCTACAAAATGAGTATTTCCAACCTGCTGAATCAAAACAAAAGTTTTTTATTTTTATTTTTTAATTTTTTTTTTGAGACGGAGTCTCACTCTGTCTCCCAGGCTGGAGTGCAGTGGCGCAATCTTGGCTCACTGCAAGCTTCACCCCCAGGGTTCACGCCATTCTCCTGTCTCAGCCTCCCGAGTAGCAGGAACTACAGGTACCTGCCACCACACCCAGATAAGTTTTTGTATTTTTAATAGAGACGGGGTTTCACTGTGTTAGGATGGTCTCCATCTCCTGACCTCGTGATCCACCTGCCTCGGCCTCCCAAAGTGCTGGGATTACAAGCGTGAGCCACCGTTCCTGTCCCAAAACAAAAGTTTAACACTTTGAGATGAATCCACACATTGCAAAACATTTTTACAGATAGTTGTTTTTAGTTTTAATCGTGGGATATTCAGTTTTTCACTATAGGACTGAATGGGCTCAAAAATGTCCCCTCTTAGATTCTACTAAAAAATTGTTTCCAACCTGTTGTATAAAAACAAAGGTTTAACTCTGTGAGATGAATCCACACATCACAAAGCATTTTCACAGATAGCTTGTTTCTAGTTTTTATCACAGGACATTCAGCTTTTCACTATAAGCCTCAATGGGCTCCAAGATGTCCCTTTGTAGATTCTACAAAGAGAGTCTTTCCAACCTGTTGAATCAGAACAAACATTTAACTATTTGAGATGAATCCACATGTTGCAAATCATTTTTCGAGATAGATTGTTTGTAGCTTTATCACGGGATATTTGATTTTTCGCTATAGACCTCAAAGGGCTTAGAAATGTCTTCTTTTAGATTCTACTAAAAGAGTGTTTCCAACCTGCTGTATATAAACATAGGTTTAACTCTGTGAGAAAAATCCACAAATCACAAAGGTTTTCAGAGATAGCTTGTTTCTGGTTTTCATTGCAAGATACTCAGTTTTTCACTATAGGCTTCAATGGGCTCCGAAATGTCCCCGTGTAGATTGTACAAAAAGTGTGTTTCCAACCTGCTGAATAAAAAAAAAAAAAGAAAAAGTTTTAACTGTATGAGATAAATTCACACATTGCAAAGCTAGTTCACAGATAGCTTGTTTCTAGTTTTTATCAAGTGATATAGACCTCAATGGGCTCCAAATTGTTCCTTTGTTGATTCTACAAAAAGAGTGTTTCCAACCTGCTGAATCAAAACAAAGGTTTAACACTGTGAGATCAATTCACACATCACAAAGCATTTTTACAGATAGGTTGTTTCTAGTTTTTATCATGGGATATTCTGTTTTGCACTATAAGCCTCAATGGGCTCCAAAATGTCCCTTCATAGATTCTACAAAAGGAGGGTTTCCTACCCGCTGAATCAAAAGAAAGGTCTAACTCTATGAGATGAAATCACACCTTGCAAAGCATTTTCAGAGACAGCTTCATATAGTTTTTATTGTGGGATATTCTGTTTTTACTATAAGCCTCAATGGGCTTTAAAATGTCTCCTCATAGATTTTACTAAAATAGATTTTCCAACATGCTGAATCAAAATGAAGGCTTGACATTGTGAGTCGAATCCACATATCACAAAGCATTTTCACAATAATTTTTTTTCTAATTTTTATATTGGAATATTCAATTTTTCACTATAGGCCTCACTGGGCTCAGAAATGCCCTACAAAGATTCTATAAAAAGAATGTTTCTAAACTGCTGAATCAAAGCAAAAGTTTAACTCTTTGAGATGAATCCACACATCTCAAAGAGTTTTCATAGATAGCTTGTTTCAAGTTTTTATTGGGGATATTCGATTTTTCACTATAGGCCTCAGTGGGTACAGAATTGTCCCCTCTCAGATTCTACTAAAGGAGTGGTTCCAATATGCTGTATAAAAATAAAGGTTTAACTCTGTGAGATGAATCTACATATTGCAAAGCATTTTCAGATATAGCTGGCTTCTAATTTTTATTGTGGGATATTTGGTTTTTCACTATAGGCCTCAAAAGGCTCTGAAATGTCCCTTCTTAGATTCTACAAAATGAGAGTTTTCAACCTGCTGAATATAAACAGAGGTTTACCTCTGTGAGATGAATCCACACATCTCAAAACATTTTCACAGATAGTTTTTGTCTAGTTTTTATCATGTGATAGTTAGTTTTTCACTATGGGCCTGAATGGGCTCCAAAATTTCCCTTCATAGATCCTACAAAATGAGTGTCTCAAACCTGCTATATAAAAACAAGATTCTAACTCTATGAGATGAATCTATACATTGCAAAGCATTTTCACAGATTGTTCCTAGTTTTTATAGGGGAATATTTGTTTTTTTACTATAGGCCACAAAGATCTCAGAAATGTCTTCTATTAGATTCTACTAAAAGAGCATTTCCAACCTGCTGAATAAAAATATAGGTTTAACTCTGTGAGAAATCCACATATTGCAAACATTTTAACAGATAGCTTGTTTTATTGTGGGATATTCAGTTATTCAGTAGAGGCCTCAATGGGCTCCTAAATGTCCCATCGTAGATTTCTCAAAAAAAAATTTCCAATTTGCTGTATAAAATCAAATGTTTAACTCTGTGAGATGAATCCACACATTGCAAAGCATTTTCATAGATAGATTATCTCTAGTTGTTATTGCAGGACACTCTGTTTTTCATTAGAGGCCTCATTAGACTTCAGAAGGTCCCTACATAGATTCTACAAAAAGTGTTTCCAGCCTGCTGAATCAAAAGGAAGTTTTAATTGTGAGAGATAATTCCACACATTGCAAAACACTTTTACAGATAGGTTGTTTCTGGTTTTTATTGCGGGATATTCAGTTTTTTAATATAGGCCTCAGTAGGCTCTGAAATATTCCTTCATAGGTTCTACAAAAAGAGTTGTTCCAACCTACTGAATCAAAATGAAGGTTCAACTCTGTGAAATGAATCCACACATTGCAAAGCATTTTTACTGATAGCTTGTTTCTAGTTTTTCTCACAGAATAATCAGTTTTTGGCTATAGGCCACAATGAGCTTCAAGATGTGCCTTTGTAGATTCACAATAAGAGTGCTTCAAATCTGCTTAATCAAAGAAAAGAGTTAATTCTGTGAGATGAATCCACACATTATAAAGAATTTTCACATATATCTTGTTTCTAGTTTTTATCCTGGGATATTTGGTTTTTTAGTATAGGCCTCACTTGGCTCTGAAATGTGCCTTCTTAGATTCTACAAAGAGTATTTTCAACCTGCTGATTGAAAACAAAAGTTTAACTCTGTGAGATGAATCCACACATTGCAAGGCATTTTCACAGATAGCTTGTCTCTAATTTTTATCTGGGGACATTTAGTTTTTCACTACAGGCCTCAGTTGGCTCCAAAATATCCCTTTATAGATTCTAGAAACAGAGTGTTTCCAAATTGCTGAACCAAAACAAAGTTTAACTCTGTGAGATGAATGCACAGATCAAAAAACATTCTCACAGATAGCTTGTTTCTAGTTTTTGTCATAGGATATTCGGTTTTCCACTGTAGGCCTCAGTGGGCTCTGAAATATCGCTTCGCAGATTCTACAAAAAGAATATTTCCAACCTGCTGAATCAAGATAAAGTTTTAACTCTGTGAGATGAATCCATACATCACAAAGCAGTTTCACAGACAGCTTGTTCCTAGTTTTTATCATGGGATATTCAATTTTTCTCTACAGGAATAAATGGGCTTCGACATGTCCCTCTGTAGATTCTACAGTAAGAGTGATTCCAACCGGTTAAATTAAAATTAAGGTTTAAATATGTGAGATGACCACACACATCACAAAGCATTTTCACAGATACTTGCTTCTAGTCTTTATCACGGAAAGTTCATTTTTTTCACTATAGACCTCAATGGCTCTGAAATGTCCCTTTGTAGATTCTTCAAAAAGAGTGTTTCCAACCTGCGCTTCATAGATTTTACTAACAGAATACTTTCAATCTGCTCAATCAAAACAAAAGTTTAACTCTGTGAGATGAATCCACGCATCACAGAGGATTTTCTCAAAGAGCTTTCTAGTTTTTATTGTGGGATATTTGGTTTTCCACTGTCGGCCTCAATGGGCTTTTAAATGTCCCTTCATAGATTCTAGAAAAGGAGTATTTTCAACCTGCTGAATCAAAACAAAGGTTTAACTCTGTGAGATGAATTCACACACTGCAAAAGATTTTCTCAATTAGCTTGTTTCTAGTTTTTATGGTGGGATATTAGATTTTTCGCTATAGGCCTCAATGGGCTCCAAAATGTCGCTTCATAGGATCTAGAAAAGAGTATTTTCAACGTGTTGAATCAAAATGGAGGTTTAATCCTGTAAGATGAATCCATATATTGCAACGAATTTTCACAGATAGGTAATTTCTAGTTTTTATCACAGTATATTTGGTTTTTCAGAATAGGCCTATATGGGCTTTGAAATGTTTCTTCGTAGATTCTACAAAAGAGTGTTTCCAACCTGCTGAATCAAGGCAAAGGTTAAATTCTGTGAAATGAATGAACACATCACAAAACATTTTCACAGATAGCTTTTTTCTAGCTTTTATTGCCAGGTATTAAGTTTTTCACTATAGACCTCAATGGACTTTGAAATGTCCCTTTTTTGATTCTACAAAAACAGGGTTTTCAACTTGCTGAATTAAAATAAAGATTTAATTCTGTGAAATGAATCCACACATCACAAAGCATTTTCACAGATATTTTGTTTCTAGTTTTTATTATGAGATATTAAGTTTTTCTCTATAGGACTCAATGGGCTCTGAAATGTTCCTTTGTACTTGCTGTATCAATGCAAAGGTTTAACTCTGTGAGATGAATTTACACATTGCAAAGCATTTTCACACATAACTTGCTTCTAGTTTTTATCATGGGATATTCCATTTTTCTCCATAATCCTCTATAACCCTTTCTGTCAAAGGGTTTTTGAAATGTTCTTTTGTAGTTGCTACAAAAAAGTGGTTCAAAAGTGCTGAATCAAAACAAAGTTTTAATTCTGTGAAATGAATCCACACATCACCAATCATTTTCACAGATAGCTAGTTTCTAGTCTTTATTGTAGGATATTTGAGCCTCAATGGGCTCCAAAATATTTCTTTGTAGATTCTACAAAAGGAGTGTTTCCAACCTGCTGAATCAGGAGAAAGGTTTAATATTGTGAGATGAATCCACAGGTCACAAAGCATTTTCACAGATACTTTGCTTCTAATATTTATTGTGGGATATTCAGTTTTCTCTATAGGCTTCAAATGGCTCCGAAATATCCTTTCTACAAAAGAAGTGTTTCCAACTTTCTGAATTAAAATGAAGGTTTAACTCTATGAAGTGAATTTACACATTGCAAAGCATTTTCACACATAGCTTGTTTCTAGTTTTTATCTCAGGATATCCAGGTTTTCACTATAGTCCTTAATGGACTTGGAAATGACCCTTTGTAGATTCTACAAAAAGGTTGTTTCCACTCTGCTGAATGGAAACAAATGTTTAAGTCTGTGAGATGAATCCACAGATCGCACAGAGTGTTTCCAAACTGCTGAATCAAAACAAACATTTAACTCATTGAGATAAATCCACACATTGCAAAGCATTTTCACGGATTGTTTGTAATTTTATCACAGGATATTTGGATTTTCACTATTGGGGTCAATGGGAACCAAATTATCACCGAGTAGATTGTAAAAAATAAGTGTCTCCAACCTGCTGAATAAAAACCAAAATTTAACTATGTGAGATGCATCCTTATATCACAAACACATTTACAGATAGCCCATTTCTAGTTTTAATCATGGGATATTCGGTTCTTCACTACAGAACTTAATAGGCTCAAAAAAGACTCCTCTTAGATTCTACTAAATATGTGTTTCCAACCTGATGTATAATAACAAATATTTAACTCTGTGAAAGAAATCCACACATCACAAAGCTTTTTCACAAATAGGTTGTTTCTAGTTTGTATCATCGGATATTCAGTTTTTCATTATAGGCCTCAATGGGCTATGCAATGTTTCTTCATGTATTCTACAAAAAGAGTCTTTCCAACCTGGTGAATCAGAATAAGGTTTAGCTCTGTGAGATGAATCCACACATCACAAAGCATTTTCACAGATAGCTTGTTTCTAGTTTTTATCACGGAATATTCAGTTTTTCACCACATGCCTCAATGGGTTACAAAATGTCCCCTAGTAGATTCTACCAATTAAGTGTCTTCTACCAGCTGAATCAAAACAATGGTTTAACTTTGTGAGATGAACTCACATATCACAAAGCATTTTCACTAATAGCTTGTTTCTATTTTTTTATCACAGGATGTTCAGTTTTTCACTAGAGGCTTCAATGGGCTTCAAGAGGTTGTTACTGGTTTTCATTGCAGGATATTCATTTTTTCAATATCAGTCTCAAAGGGCTCTGAAATATCCCCACATTGGAAAGCTATTTCACAGATAGCTTGTTTCTTGTTTTTGTCATGGGATATTTGGTTTTTCAATATAGGCCTCAATTGGCTCTAAAATGTTCCTTTGTACATTCTACATAAAGAGTGTTTCTAACCTAGCTGAATCAAAAGAAAGTTAAAATCTGTGAGATAAAACCACACATTGCAAAGCATTTTCACATATAACTTCCTTACTTCCTTAGTTTCTATCACGGGATATTCAGTTTTTCACAATAGGCCTCCATGGGCTATGAAATGTCCCCTTGTAGATTCTACAAAAAAACGTGTTCCCAACTTACCGAATCAAAAAAATAGTTAACTTTGTGAGATAAAACCACACATCACAAAGCATTTTTACAGCTAGATTTTCTTTTCATTTTTATTGCAGAATATTTGATTGTATAATATAGGCCTCAATTTGCTCCAAAATTTCCCCTTTTAGATCCTATGAAAAGAGTATTTCCAACCTACTGAATCAAAACAAAGCTTTAACTCTGTGAGATGAATCCACACATCACAAAGCATTTTCAAAGATATCCTGTTTCTAGTTTTTATCATGGGATATTCGGTTTTTCAGTATAGCCATCTAGTGGCTTTGAAATATCCCTTTTTAAATTCTACAAAAAGAGTGTTTCCAACTGGCTGAATCAAAATAAAGGTTTAAATCTGTGAGGTAAATCCACACATGGCAAAGTATTTTCACAAATAGCTTGTTTCTAGTTTTTATTGTGGGATATTTAGTTTTTCACCATAGGCCTCATTGCACTCTGAAATGTCCCTTCGAAGATTCTATAACAACAGTGTTTTCAATCTTCTGAATCAAAACAAAGGTATAATTATGTGAAAGGAATGCACACATCACAAAGCATATTTTCGGATAGCTTGTTTCTAGTTTTTAAAGTGGGATATTCAGTTTTTCACCATAGGCATCAGTGGGCCTCTTGTAGATATGTCTTCTTGTAGATTCCACAAAAATAGTGTCACCAACCTGCTGAATCAAAACGAAACATTTATCTTTGTGAGATGAATCCACACATTGCAAAGCATTTTCACAGATAGTTTGTTTCCAGTTTTGATTGTGGAATTTTTGGTTTTTCACTATATGCCTCAAAGGGCTCTGAAACGCTTGTCAGATAGCTTGTCCCTTCATAGACTACACACAAAAAAAGTGTTTTCAACTTGCTGAATCGAAACAAAGGTATAACTTTTTGAGAGGAATCCACACTTCAAAAATTATTTTCACAGATTGCTTGTTTCAGATTTACATTGAGGGATATTTGACTTTTTACTATCGTCCTCAATTTGCTCTGAAATATCTCATAGTAGATTTTACAAAATTAAGTGTTTCCCTCCAGTTGAGTCAAAACAAAGGTTTAACTCTGTGAGTTGAATCCAAACCTTGCAAAACATTTTCACAGATAGCTTGTTTCTAGTTTTTATTGCAGGATATTCACTTTTTCAGTATGGGCCTCAATGGGCTCTGAAATGCCAATCTGTAGATTCAATAAAGGAGTTGTTTCCAACCTGCTGAATCAAAACAAAGGTTTAATTCTGCGATATAAATCCATATGTTGCAAAGAATTTTCACAGCTTGTTTCTAGTTTTTATCACTGGATATTGGGTTTTTCACTGTAGGCTTCAATGGTCTCTTAATTGTACCTTCTTAAATTCTACAAAATAAATGTTTTCAACCTGCTGTATATAATCAAAGGTTTAACTCTGTGAGATGAATCTACACATCACAAAGCGTTTTCACAGAGAACTTGTTTCTAGTTTTTATTGCAAAGTATTTGGTTTTGCACTATAGACCTCAATGGGCTCCACAATATCCTTTCGTAGACTATACAAAAACAGTGCTTCTAAACTATTGAATCAAAACAAACGTTTAACTCTGTCAGATGAATCTATACATCACAAAACGTTTTCATAGATAGCTGGTTTCTAGTTTTCATTGTGGGATATTCCGTTTCTCATTATAGGCCTCAAAGGGATCAGAAACGTCTTCCTTTACATTCTACTAAAAGAGTGTTCAAAACTGCAGTATAAAAACAAAGGTTTAACCATTAGAGATAAATCCATACAATGCAAAGCATTTTCACAAATAGCTTGTTTCTAGTTTTTATGGCAGGATATTCAGTTTTTCACTATAGGTTTCAATGGGCTACAAAATGTTCCTTTGTGGTTTCTACAAAAAGTCTTTCCAATCTGCTAAATCAAAATAAAGGTTTAAATCTGTGAGATGAATCCACATGTCATAAAGCATTTTCACAGGTCACTTGTTTCAGGTTTTTATTGCGGGATATTCAGTTTTTCACCACAGGCCTCAATGGGCTATGAAATGTCCCCTAGTAGATTCTACCAATTAAGTGTCTCCAACCGGGTGGATCAAAATAAAAGTGTAAATCTATGAGACAAATCCACACATTGCAAAGCATTTTCACTGAGAACTTGTTTCTAGTTTTTACAGTTGGATATTCATTTTTTCAGGATTGGTCTCAATGGGCTCCGAAATATCCCTTGGTAGATTCTACAAAATTTTTTTTACAACATGCTGAATCAAAACAAATGTTTAACACCATGAGATAAATCCTCACATCACAAAGCATTTTTACAGATAGTTTGTGTTTTATTTTTATCACAACATTTTGAATTTTTTACTATAAGCCTCAAAAGGCTCTGAATTGCTCCATCTTCCATCTTAGATTCTACAAATAGAGTGTTTCCAACTTGTGTAGAAACAAAGGTTTAACTCTGTGAAATGTATCCCCACATTGCAAAGCTATTTCACAGATTGCTCGCTTCTAGTTTTTAATCATGGGATATTTGGTTTTTCACTATAGGCCTCAATGGACTCTGAAATGGTCCCTTTGTATATTCTACAAAGAGAATGCTTCCAATCTAGCTGAATCAAAAGAAAGTTTAAACTTTGTGAGATGAAACCACACATTGCAAAGTATTTTCACATATAGCTTCTTTAGTTTCTATCATGGAATATTCCAGTTTTCACTAGAGGCCTCCATGGGCTATGAAATGTCCCCTCACAGATTCTACAAAGAAAAGCGTTTCCAACTTGCTGAATCAAAACAAAGATTTACCTTTGTGAGATGAACCCACACACTGCAAAGCATTTTTACCGATAGATTTTTTTCTAGCTTTTATCACAGGATATTAGATTTTATACTATAGGCCTCAATTTGCTCCGAAATTTCCCCTCATAGATTCTACAAAAACAATATTTCAAACCTGCTGAATCAAGACAAAGGTTCAACTCTGTGAGATGAATCCTCACATCGCAAAGCATTTTTACAGATAGGTTGTTTGTAGTTTTTATCGTGGGGTATTCAGTTTTTCACTATAGGCATCAATAGGCTCCAAAATGTCCCTTCATAGATTCTACAAAAAGAATGTTTTCAACCTGTTGAATCAAAACAAAGGTTTAACATTCTGAGATAAATTCACACATCTCAAAACATTTTCACTAATAGCTTTTTTCTAGTTTTTACCACAAGATATTTTGTTTCCACTATAGGCCTCCATGGGCCTCAAAATGTCCCCCTGTAGATTCTACAAACAAAGAGGTTCCAACCTGCTAAGCAAAACAAAGGTTTAACTTTGTAATATACACATTGCAAAGCATTTTCACAGATAAGTTGTTTCTAGTTTTTATCAAGGGATATTTGATTGTTCACTGTAGGCCTCAATGGGCTATGAAATGTCCCCTCGTAGATTCTACAAAAAGAGTTTCTAACCTGCTGAATCAAAACAAAAGTTCAACTTGTGAGATGAAAATCACACATCACAAAATATTTTCAGAGATAGCTTCTTTATAATTTTTATCGTGGGATATTTGGTTTTTCACTATAGGCCTCAATTAGCTCTGAAATATCCCTTCATATATTCAACAACAACAGTGTTTCCAACCTGTGGTATAAAAACAAACGTATTACTCTGTGAAATGAATCCACACATCACAAAGCATTTTCAAAGATAAATTTTTTATTTAGAAGTAATTGCTTTTTTACTACAGGTTTCCAAAGGTGTGAAATGGCCCTTCATATATTCTACAAAAAAAGTATTCCTAACCTGCTGAATAAACACAAAGGATTAAATTTGTGAGATGAATCCACACATCACAAAGTGTTTTCACAGACAGCTTTTTCCTAATTTTTATCACGAGATAATAGATTTTTCAGTATAGGCCTCAATTTGCTCTAAAATGTACCTTTGTAGATTGTAGAAAAAGAGTGTTTCCAACCTGCTGAATGACAAGAAATGTTAAACTCTGTGAGATAAAATCACACATTGCAAAGCATTTTTAGTCATAGTTTCTTTGTAGTTTTTATTGTAGGACATTTGGTTTTTCACTATAGGCCTCAATGGGCTCCAATATGTTCCCTGGTAGATCATACAAAAAGAGTTTATCCAATCTGCTGAATCAAAATGAAGGACTAACTCAGTGAGATAAATCCACACATTGCAAAGCATTTTCACAGATAGCTTGCTTCTAGTTTTTATCGTGAGATATTTGATTTTTCACTATAGGCCTCAATGGACTCTGAAATGTTGCTTTGTAGATTCTACAAAAAGAGTGTTTCCAATCTGCTGAATCAAAACAGAGGTTTAACACTTTGAGATGAATGCACACATTGCAAAGCATTTTTACAGATAGTTGGTTTTCAGTTTTTATCGCAGGATATTCTGTTTTTCACTATAGGAATGAATGGGCTCAATAATGTCCCCTTAGATTGTACTAAAAAATTGTTTCCAATTTGCTGTATAAGAACAAAAGTTTAATTCTGGGAGATGAATCCACACATCATGAAGCATTTTCACAGATAGCTTATTTTCTAGTTTTTATCACGGGATATTCAGCTTTTCGCTATAAGCCTCAATGGCTCCAAAATGTTCCTTCATAGATTCGACGAAGAGAGTGTTTCTAACCTGCCGAATCAAAACAAACATTTAATCATTGACATGAATCCACACATTGCAAAGCATTTTTCACAGATAGATTGTTTGTAGTTTTATAACAAGATATTCGGGTTTTCACTATAGGCCTCAATGGGCACTGAATTGTCGCCAAGTAGGTTATAAAAAGTAAGTGTCTCCAACCTGCTGAATAAAACCCAAAATTTAACTCTGTGAGATGCAAACATATATTGCAAAGCATATTTACAGATAGCCTGTTTCTAGTTTTAATTGCGGGATATTTGGTTTTTCACCACAGGCCTTAATGGACTCAAAAAAGATTCCTTTTTGATTCTACTAAATATGTGTTTCCAACCTGCTGTATAATAACAAATATTTAACTCTGTGAAAAAGATCCATTTATCATAAAGCTTTTTCACAAATAGCTTGTTTCTAGTTCTTATTGCAGAGTATTCGATGTTTCACTGTAGGCCTCAATGAGCTATGAAATATTCCTTCATAGATTCTACAGAAAGAATCTTTACAACCTGTTGAATCAAAACAAAGGTTTAACTCTGTGAGATGAACCCACACATCACAAAGCATTTTCACAGATAGCTTGTTTCTGTTTCTTATCATAGGATATTCAGTTTTTAACAAGAGGCTTCAATGAGCTCTGAAATGTCCCCTTGTAAACTCTATTAAAAGAGTGTTTCCAACCTGCTGAATCAAAACAAAGGTTTAACTTGTGAGATGAATCCACACATCACAAAACATTTTCATCCATAGCTTATATCTAGTTTTTACTGGGGGTAATTGGTTTTTCACTAAAGGCCTCAATGGGCTCGGAATTGTCCCTTTGTAGATTCTACAAACAAAGAGTTTCCAACCTGATGAAGCAAAACAAAGGTTTAACTTTGTAAAATGAATCTACACACCACAAAGCATTTTTTCAGACAGGTTGTTTCTAGTTTTTATGAAGGGATATTTGATTTTTCACTATGGGCCTCAATGGGCTATGAAATGTCTCCTCGTAGATTCTACAGAAAAAGAATTTCCAACCTGCAGAATCAAAATGAAAGTTCAACTTCTGAGATAAAATCACACATCGCAAAGTATTTTCAGAGGTAGCTTCTTTACAATTTTCACCGCGGGATATTCGATTTTTCTCTATAGGCCTCAATGAGCTCTGAAATATCCCTTCATAGATTCTACAACAAGAGTATTTCCAACCTGCAAAATAAAAACAAAGGTTTAACTCTTTGAGATAAATCCACATATCACAAAGCATTTTCACAGATAGCTTGTTTCTAGTTTTTATCATGGAATATTTGGTTTTTCACTATAGGTCTCAATGAGCTCCAAAATATCCCTTTGTAGATTCTATAACAAGAGTGCTTTCAACCTGCTGAATCAAAACAAAGATATAACTCTGTGAGAGAAATCCACACATTGCAAAGCATATTTTCAGATAGCTTGTTTCTGGTTTTTAAAGTGGGATATTCAGTTTTTTACTATAGGCCTCTTTAGGCTCAGAAATGTCTCAGAGTAGATTTTAGAAAAAGAGTATTTCCTACCTGCTGAATCAAAACAAAGGTTTAAATCTGTGAGATGAATCCAAACCTCACAAAACATTTTCATAGATAGCTTATTTGTAGTTTTTATTGCAGGATATTTGGTTTTTCAGTATAGGCCTCAATAGGCTCCGAAATGTCCATTTGTAGATTCCATAGAGTGTTTCCACCCTGCTCAATAAAAACAAAGGTTTAACTCTGTGAGATGAATCCACACGTTGCAAGGCATTTTCACAGAGAGTTTGTTTCTAGATTTTATCAAGAGACATTCGATTTTTCACTATTGGTCTCAAATGGGCTCCAAAATGCCTCTTCGTAGATTCCAGAAAAAAAGATTTCTTATCTTTTCTGAATCAAAATAAAGGTTTAACTCTGTGATATGAAATCACACATTGCATTTTTCAGATAGCTTGTTTCTAGTTTTTATTGCTGGATATTTTGTTTTTAACTATAGGCTTCAATGGAATCTGAATTGTACCTTCTTAAATTCTATAAAAAGAGTGTTTCTAAACTGCTGTATGTAAATATTCTACACATCACAAAGCATTTTCACAGAAGCTTGTTTCTAGTTTTCACCACAAAATACTTGGATTCACATTGTAGGCCTCAATGGGCTCCAAAATGTCCCTCTGTAGATTGCACAAAAACTGTTTCTAACCTGTTGAATCAAAAAAAAGGTTTAATCCTGTCAGATGAATCTACACATTGCAAAGAATTTTCACAGATAGCTTTTTTCTAGTTTTTATTGCTGGATATTCCGTTTTTCACTATAGGCCTTGAAGGGATCAGAAACGTTTTCCTTTACATTCTACTAAAAGGGTGTTTGAAACCTGCAGTATAAAAACAAAGGTTTAACTCTGAGACAAATCCACACATCACAAAGCATTGTCACAGATAGCTTGTTTCTAGTATATCACGGAATATTCATTTTTTCACTCTAGGCCTCAATGGGCTTTGAAACTTCCCTTTGTAGATTATACAAAAAGAATGTTTTCACCTTGCTGAATACAAAAAGTTTATGTCTTTGAGATAATTTGACATTGAAAATCTAAATCACAGCAAGCTTGTTTCTAGTTTTTTTTTTAAAAGGATATTCTGTTTTCCATTATAGGCATCAATGGGTCCTATATGTCCCTTTGTAGATGCCTCAAAAAGAGTGTTTCCCACCTGCTGAATTACAACAAAGTTTTTACTTTTTGAAATAAATTCACACACAGCAAAGCATTTTCACAGACAGCTGCGGGATATTGGATTTTCACTACATGCCAAAATGAGCTCTGAATTGTCTCCTCATAGATTCTACAAACAGAGAGTTTCCAACCTGCAGCAAAAGAAAGGTTTAACTTTCTAAGATGAATTTACACATCACAAAGCAGTTTTACATATGCCTTGTGTCTAGTTTTTATCTCAGTATATTCGGTTTTTCACTATAGGCCTCAATTTGCTCTGAAATGTCCTATTGTAGATTCTACAAAAAGAGTGTTTTCAACTTGCTGAATTGAAAGAAAGGTTTACCTCTGTGAGATGAATCCACACATTGCAAAACATTTTCACCCATAGCTTGTTTCTAGTTTATATCACAGGATATTCATTTTTTTAAGTATAGGCTTCTATAGGCTCCGAAATATCTCTTTGTAGGTACCACAAAAAGAGTGTTTCCAACCTTCTGAATCAAAACAAGGGTTTAACTCTGTGAGATGAATCCACACAACTCAAAACATTTTAGTAGATAAATTGTTTTCAGTTTTTATCGGGAATATTTGGTTTTTCACTATAGGTCTCAAAGGACTCAGAAATTTCTTCTTTTGGATTCTACTAAGAGTGTTTCCAACCTTCTGTATATAAACATAGGTTTAACACTTTGAGATAAACCCACACATTGCACATATTTTCACAGATAGTTTGTTTTTAGTTTTTATTGCAAGATATTTGGTTTTTCACTATGGGCCTCAATGGACTCCAAAATATTCCCTCATAGATCATACAATAAGAATGTTTTCAACCTGCTGAATTAAAAAAAAAAGAGGTTTAACTCAGTGAGGTAAAGCCACACATTGCAAAGCTAATTCACAGATAGCTTGTTTCTAGATTTTACTGTGGCATATTGATTTTTCACTATAGGCATCAATGGGCTCAGAAATATTTCTTCATTGATCCTACAAAAAAAAGTGTTTCCATCTTTTAAACCAAAATGAAGATTTCACTCTGTCAGATGAACTCACACATCACAAAGTGTTTTCACAGATAACTTGTTTCTAGTTTTTATCAAGGGTTGTTCTTTCTTTTTTTTTAATTGTAGACTTCAGTGGGCTGTGAAATGTCTTCTTGCAGATTCTACAAGAAAAGTGTTTCCAAGCTGCTGAATCAGAAGAAAATTTAACTCTGTGAGATAACATCACACGTGGCAAAACATTTTCAGATATAGTTTCTTTACAGTTTTGATCACAAAATTTTTGGTTTTTCAGTATGGGCCTCAACGGGCTCCAAAATGTCCTATGGTAGAGCCTACAAAATTAGTGTTTACAGCCTATTGAGTCAAAACAAAAATATTCAATTTTTCAATATAAGCTTCAGAGGGTTCCAAAATGGACCTTCTTAGATTCTACAAAGTGACTGTTTTCAACCTTCTGAATAAAAACAAAGGTTTAACTCTGTGAAATGAACCCATATATCACAAAGCACCTTCACAAATAGATTGTTTCTAGTTTTTATGATGGAATTTTTTTTATAATAGACTTCAATGGACTCGAAATTGTCCCCTCTAATTCTACAAAAAGTTTTTCCAACCTACTGTATATAAAGAAAGGTTTAACTATGTGAGATGAATCCACACACACAAAGCATTTGCAGTCATAACTTGTTTCTACTTTTTATTGTGAAATATTCAGTTTTTCACTATCGGCCTCAATGGGCTCCGAAATGTCCCTTCGTTGGTTCTACAAAAGAGTGTTTCCAACCTCCAGAATCAAAAAAAAGGTTTAACTCTGTGAGATGAATCCACACATTGCAATGCATTTTCAATAATAATCTGTTGTTAGTTTCTATTGTGGGATATTCAGTTTGTCAATATACTCGTCCATGGGCTCCAAAATGTCCCTTCATAGATTCTTAAAAAAAAGTTTTTCAATCTGCTGAATCAAAACAAATGTTTAACTCTGAGAGATGATCCACACATCGCAAAGCATTTTCATGGATAGCTTGATTCTAATTTTTATCAGAGAATATTCAGTTTTTTTTTTTTTTTTCCTACCACAGGCCGCAATGGGCTTCAAAATGTTCCTTTTTAGATTCTATAGAAAAAAGTGTTTCCATCCTTCTGAATTAAAACTAATGTTTAACTCTATGAGATGAATCCATATATTACAAAGCATTTTCACAGATGGGATGTTTCTAGTTTTTATCGAGGGATATATGGTTTTTCACAATAGCTTCAATGGTCTTCAAAATGACCCTTCATAGATTCTACAAAAAGAGTGTTTACAACCTGTTGAATCAAAACAAACAATTAATTATGTGAGATAAATTTACACATTGCAAAGCATTTTAACACATAGCTTGTTTCTGGTGTTTATCATGGAATATTTGGTTTTTCACTGTTGACTCCAAAGGGCTCTGAAATTTCCCTTTGTAGATTCTACAAAGAGAGTGTTTCCAACCTGCTGAATCAAAACAAAGGTTTAACTCAGTGAGATGAATCCACACATTGCAAAGCATTTTCGCTCATAGTTTTTCTCTAGTTTTTATTGCAGGATAATCAGTTTTTCAGTATAAGTCTCAATTTGCTCTGAAATATCACCAGTATATAGTAGAAAAAGAGTGTTTCCAACCTGCTGAATGAAACAAAGTTAAACTGTATGAGATAAAATCACGTATTGCAGAGCATGTTCAGACATAGCTTCTTTGTAGTTTTTATCACGGGACATTTGGTTTTTCACTATAGGACTAAATGGGGTCTGAAATTTTCTTTCATAGATTTTACAAAAAGAGGATATTCAACCTGCAGAATCTAAAGAAAGGTTTAACTCTGTGAGATAAAACCACATATCACAAAGCATTTTCACAGGTAGATTGTTTCTAGTTTTTATGGTGGATATTCTGTTTTTCACTATAAGCCTCAACGAGCTCAGACATGTTGCTTCATAGATTCTAGAAAGGATGTGTTGCCAACCTGCTGAATTAGAAGAAAGGTTTAACTCTGTGAGATGAATCCACACTTCATAAAGCATTTTCACAGCAAACTTGCTTCTATTTTTTATCATGGGATATTCAGTTTTTCACCATAGGTCTCAATGGGCTCCAAAACGTCCTTTTGTAGATTCTATGAAACATTTTCACAGATAGCTTGTTTCTAGTTTTTATCATGCAATATTCACGGTTTTTTACTATAGGCCTCAATGGACTCTGAAATGTCCCTTCATGGATTCTATAAAAAGAGTGTTTACAACCTGCTCAATCAAAACAAGGGTTTAACTCTGTGAGATGAATCCACACATTGCAAAGTATTTTTACAGATAGTTTGTTTTCAGTTTTTATTAGGGTTATTCACTTTTTCACTATAGGCCTCAGTGGGTTCCAAAATTTCCCCTCACAGATTATACAAAAAGTGTGTCTCCAACCTGCTGAATCAAAATAAAAAGTTTAACTCTGTGAAATAAATCCATGCATTGCAAAACTAATTCACAGCTTGTTTCTAGATTGTATGACAGGATATTCATTTTTCACTAGAGGCCTCAATGGACTCGTAAATGTTCCTTTGTTGATTGTACAAGAAAAAGCGTTTCCAACCTGCTGAATTAAAACAAAGATTTAACTCTATGAGACCAATTCACGCACTGCAAAGCAGTTTCACAGATAGCTTGTTTCTAGTTTTTATCAAGGGATATTCGGGTTTTTATTGTAGGCCTCAATAAACTCTGAAATTTCTCCTCATAGATTCTACAAAAAAAGTGTTTCTACCCTGCTGAATCAAAAGAAATGTTAAACTCTGTGAGAGGAAATCACACATCCAAAAGCATTTTCAGAGATAGCTTTGTAGTTTTTATCATGGAATATTCAGGTTTTCAGTATTGGTCTCAATGGGCTTTGAAATGCCGTATCATAGATTCCACAAAATTAGCGTTTCCAACTTAAGTGAAACAAAAGTTTTACTCTGTGAGGTGAATCCACACATCACAAAGCATTTTCACAAACAGTTCATTTCTGGTTTTTAGCAGGGGATATTTCATTTTTCAATATAAGCATCAATGGGCTCTGAAATGTTCCTTTTAAGATTTTACAAATACATTGTTTCAAACTTCCTGAATAAAAACAATGGTTAAAACTATGAGATGAATCCACACGTTGCAAAGCATTTTCACAGATAAATTGTTTTCAGTTTTTCTTGTGGAATATTGGGTTTTTCACTATAGACTTCAATGCACTCTAAATTGTCTTCGCTATCCAAATTTTACAAAAAAGAGTGTTCCCAACCTGCTGTATATAAACAAAAGTTTACCTCTGTGAGAGGAATCTACACACGCAAAGCATTTTCACAGATAGCTTGTTTCTAGTTTTAATCGTGAAATATTCAGTTATTCAATATAGGCCTCAATGGGCTCCAAAATGTCCCTTTGTAGATTCTACAAAAAAAGTGTTTCCAGTCTGCTGAATGAAAACAAAGGTTTAACTCTGTGAGATAAATCCACACATTGCAAAGCATTTTCACAGATACTTTGTTTCTAGTTTTTATCACAGGATATTTGGTTTTACACTATAGGCCTCGATGGGCTCAGAAATTTCTTCTTTTAGATTCTACTAAATGAGTGTTTCCAAACTGCAGTATAAAAGCAAAGGTTTACCTCTGTGAGATAAATCCACACATCACAAATCATATTTACAGATAGTTTGTTTTTAGTTTTTATCACAGGATATTTGGATTTTTACTACAGGCCTCAATGGGCTTTGAAACATCCCTCTGTAGATTCTACAGAAAGAGTGTATTTAACTTGCTGAATCAAAACAACATTTAACTTTTTGAAATAAATCCACACATCACAAAGCATTTTCACAGATAGCTTGTTTCTAATTTTTATTGTGGGATATTGGTTTTTCTCTACAGGTCGATATGGGTTTCAAATTGTCCCCTTGTAGATTCTACAAACAGTGTTTCTCATTTGAAGATTCATGCCATGGGCAGGAACGCCTGTCCTTGTGTCACACCAGCAGATAGGATGTGCCTGGTGGCACCATTCACTGCAGAGGCAGAAATGACCCAGAAAGAAGAGAGAATGTGTTCCTGGGGTTGTGTCCTTTTGACCCAGCATGGAGGTATCTCCCTTCCTTGGCCAGGACTCCAACCTGAGCACGGGTCAGAGAACATGTGAAGGGCTCCCATTCCCAGGTGGTCCAGGGTGCAAGCTCTGAGCCTGTGGTCCTGGTGTGAGGTAGACTCACTACCCTTTTCTCCACAGCATGGCTGCCACCATCCTGGGCTGGGGCACAGACGGGCTTTGCAGAGATCGACGTAACAAAAGCATCACTGAGATGCTGCAATAGGAAACTATGATACCTTTATGGGCTGCCAAGGCAGCCTAAGCTATTTGTTGCTGCACTCAGTGTCCCCAGATAGTTGTGTGGCTGTCACTGCCTCTGGTGTGCCACCTCTTCTCCTGTCTGAGCTTCTGCTCTGCACTCTGTCTCTAACTTTCAAGAAATCAAGCTCACTAGATTCTGAGCTCTTTGTGGTCAAGGACTGTGTCAGTAGTTCATGTCTCTTTCTTTCTAGAGATCACAGCTTAGTATCTGGCACAAAGAAGATGCTCAGTCAATGGCAAGTGATTCATTTGCCAGGAAGCTAAATTTCATCCATAATCCTAGTCAACACAAATATATTCTGCCAGTGGGGTGTGTGTGTCCTCTGAAGTCATCTTGCCAGGTTTCATAAATATATACAGTCCATTTAGAAATTTAGAAATTTTAATGTCAGAGTAAAAGAGCTTAGAAAGTAAACACTGTAGAACTGTGGGAGGGTGCTATTATTTGCAAAGCATTCCTGGGTCCTTGTGTGTTCTGTACACTCTGGATGACCACTGATTCTGGGCCAGTCCAGAGACCCAGCTGGACCCAGGAAATACTGAGGTGAGTAAAGCCAAAGTGCCTCCTTTCCGCAGGAGGCAGGCAGTCACACCAAAGTGATAAAGGTACAAAACCCAAAGGCAGAACAGAGGAACAAGGACTACCTTGTTCCAGGGGGCTGTGACCTCAGGAAGAGCTTTCAGAGGAGGACTTCTGTGCAGGGCTTGGAAGGATGAACACAAATTTGCCCAGCAGACAAGGGAGCCAAGGACACCCTGATGGAGGAGAACAGCTTGGCTGAGAGTGTGAGCCACAGGATTGAGGGGCACAGGCATGGAATTGGAGGAGCAGAAAGAATGAGGGGGTATAAATTTGGGAGGTCAGCAGGGGTCAGTCACAGAAGGTTCTGAATCCTGGTGAGGGAGCAGTGGGTGCTGCATGAGGGACACAGGCCTGAAGGAGATGCAGTTAGCTCTGAGTGAAGACAGAGCATGCCATCCACCAGGGGAACCACCAGATGCAATAGAAATAAGAACCCTGAGAAGCCTGCACAAAGGATGAGTGACCCAGGGGTAGCACCAAGGAAGGTCCCTGTCAGAGGCCAGCTTTGAAGGGAGATAGAAAAGACTCTCAAGCGCGTCAGCTGCTGCAAACCTCCTCAACAAATCATATTTTTGCTTTCAAAGATTTGCTAAGGCATACAACTATTGGAAGAGCAATGGTCCATTGATAATAATTATTCCCTAACTGTACATTTCTTTACAATCTTCAAAATGCTCTTGGGTCCAGTGTCTCATTGGAGCCCACATATAATCTCATTTTGCAAATAAGGAAACTGAGGCCCTGTGATGTCACACAGAGGTTTGCAGGGGCTCCAGCCTAGAAAATCGGGAGCATTTTCAGCTCAGCCCTAGGTATAAGGCCCAAAGTTCCTTTTCAGGAGGCCAGAAAGGGTTCTTGGGGCCTTTCCAGCAGCCCATGTCCAGGTCATCTTAGAGGGTTGCCAAGGGTGCAGGGCCCTGGGGACAGGCCGGGAGGCTGCAGGGGCAAAGACCAAGAGGGTAAGGGGATCACTGAGTCAACCCGCCTGAATCCACATCCCCGTGACTAGCTACAAGGCCTGGGGAAGCCTGGTTCACCTCCCTGGGCATCAGTTTATTCCCTGTAAAGTGGGACGTATAACAGATTCACTACTACAGTTGTCTCCGAGCTTTATAGCAGGTAATATGTGCAAAGTACTTCACACAATGCCTGGCACATGGTAGGTAATAAGAAACAGGGCTACTATGATGTCATCATCTGAACTAGGTCACTCATGCACTTCTCCAATACTTCTGGGGTCCCCTCTGTCCCTCACAGGCCCGGTCACACTGAGGTGTTCTTCTGTGTTTTTGTCTGCCTCCTCCATTGGACTGGGAGCTCCTGAGTAGTAGAGGCCAGTAAAGTTGGCGCAAGGAAAATGTTCTCAGTTCAGTCTTGTGAATGGAATGAATGGATACACAGATGATTGAGGAGCTCAGTTCACAGGCAGAGTGGATGAGGATGGGCTGGGAGAAACCAGCCATGGTCACAGAGCGTGTCAGCCGCAGAGCCAAATTTGAACTCAGGGCCTCTGGCTCCCAGCCCCGTGCTACTTATGATGAGCACTCACAGAGAACAAGAGCCTACTGTGTGCCAGGCACTCAGATGCATGGTCACAATCCTCACAACACCCCTGTGGAAGAGGAGTAATTATGCCTTTGTGGGGAAACTGAGGCTCAGGAGAAGAAGGAATTTGCCAAGGTCACACAGCAGAGGAGGTGGGATTTGAACCTAGGTCCATCCGACTCCCAAGGCCACACTAATTTGTGTATCACACCTGGTCCCTCTCAGGGTGTCCCACACCCTCCACTGCCATCTCTTTACTCCCAAATGTCATCAAACACCCCTCAGTGCCTCACCCTGTCCTCCTTTACCCAGAGTTGGGCACCACTCCCACTCCTGTGCTCTGTGCACCCGCTGGGCCTGCTCTGTGTTGGGTTTCTCTTCCCACGTGCTCCTCTGCGCCCCTGAGGATGAAGCCAGCAGCTTCCATCCAGGCCTGGTGGTCATGAGAACCACTTTCTTGTCCATTGCTGGTTCCCAGCTCCAGCTGTCCCAGTTTAGGGGCCAGCAGGAAGTGAGGGTCTTCACTGTAGCTCATGAGCTTCATCTGGATGTGGATGAAGTCGGGCAGGATCTGGATCCCACACACTGACATAAGGGAGTTGGGGCCACAGGGTGGACACAGCAAACAAAGTGGGAGAGGACACACACAGGAAGGCAAAGAGTCACTCAGCAAACATCTGAGCTCTCCCCTGGCCCTGATGCTTTGGGTACGTGGTCTCCTTTCATCTCACAAGAAGACTTTGGGCAACGTGACTCTGCATGTTTCCTAAATGAGGACACTGAGCCCAAAAAGGTGAATAAATGAAGTTGCAAAGCTCCAGCCTGGCCCCAAATCTGACTCTTGATTCAGTGTTCCTTTCAGTTGATGTCTCCAAAATTAACCTCAAAGGTGCAATATGAAGACCAGTTCACTTTGAGAGTTTCCTGGGTCCCAGATAGTGGCTAAAGGCTTTATGCTTATCAGCCCATTGTTCTAAACAGTACTTTCAAGTAGAAACTATCACTCCCATTTTACAGATGAGGACACGTCAGCAGGAACATATACAGCTCTTGTGGGCAACCACAACTAGCCAGGCTCTTCTAGTTGGCTCACCTCATCATCAGCATAATTTTAGGAGATCCAGTGAGAAAACTGAGGCACAGGGCCCTTCTGTCTTGTACCCAGGGTGACATGGGCACTAGGTAGTGGCACTGGAGCTCCAGGAATCATGTTTTCTATCACTGTACTACAGTGTCTCTGGAAAGGACGGATCTGACACCAGGTCACTTGCCCAATATCACACATCTGGGAAGTGACAGGAAAGAGCCCAGAATCCACCATGGCTTGAGACTTCCCATTTCCTGGCAATGCACCCCAACTGGCCCCCCAACCCACTGGGACTATCTGCTTTCTTCCCACTGGAGCCTTTGTTCACCTTGTGCGCCAGGAGCAGAAATGCCATTGTCAACCCCTTATCCAAACAAAGCAGAGGGTGTCCCTGGCCCAGCTGACAGCTCTTGAACCTGAAGCCTGGTCTTCCAAGCTCAGTCACAGCCCAGGGGGCCAGCTGGTCCCACCATCTCCTCAGGGCTGCAAGGCTCTTGGCTGTGCCTGGCATGCCAGAGCTGAACACCTTCATAGAGGGAGGCCAACTATGCCTACATCAGGCCTGAGCTCTGGCCCCACCAATATCGCTGACTCCCCAGGGGGTCTGGGACTTATGACTGCACTCCTCTGAGCCTCAGTCTTCTCGTCTGTATAGGGGCACTACACCCCAACCTCACAGGGTTCCTGTGAGGACCGAAGGAGATACTGGGTGCATATTGCCTGACGCAGGTTCTGGCACACAGAAGACATTTACTAATGATGACAAACACACATGGAAGACCTGCTTGGGTCACAATCTCTTCTCAGCACTCTGCATGTATTATGTCACTTAACCCTCCCTGAAGACCTAGGAGATGGGAGCTGTTAGCATCCCCATTCCACAGACAGGGCAAAGAGATGCCAGAAGCCTGCCCAGAGTCACACAGTGGGTGGGAGCAGAGCCCTAGGCCTGTGCTTGGCCATCTTCAGGCCTCTTTTTGTTTGTGAGTAACAGGAGTCATGCCTGTGACTGTTTTGCTGTATTTTTTACAGCAGGCTTCCCTGTGTGATTTCTGTTTGATGGAGACCCTGTATTCACTGTAAGCTTCTGTCTTGTCCCTGACAAGACAAAGCCCTTAAGCCTCAGATTCCTCATGTGCAAAATGGGAATAATAATGCCTAGCTCAGAATTGAAAGTTGGAAACCATTTATGGTTTCTATAACATGCTCTCAGTGAGTGAGAAGGCAAAGTTGCAGCCTGGATGGTGGTGAGGAGACATCATCCCTTCCTCCACCCTCTCCCCTTCTCCACCATCAGGGGAGATTGTCCTCAGGACCCTAGTGCCCCACCCAGAGGGCCTGATAATTATCTCTTCATCTAAGCAGTGAACTAGTTCTTAACCAGGCGCAAGGCCTTTGGGACAGGAAGTCTTGGAAGTTGGAGTCAGCAGGTATGAAAGCAATCTGCAGGGCAAGGGGAAGTCAGCCTCTGTGCAGCTGCCCACCAGGGCATTGGTGAACCTCTGCACACACCCTGGGGAGGGGCCACATCACAGAGGCCTCCCTGCCTGACATGGGAGGGGTCTGCTCAGGGCACAGCACCAGTAGGGGGACGGACTTCTGGGCTCCTGCTCCCTCCCTGGTTCTTCTTCATTCGCTCATCAAACATTGATGGAGCACCTGCTGTGTGCAGCACTCTCCTAGGCACTAGGGGAAGAAGCAAGGGAAACGGATGGCCCTGGCCTTGAGGAGCTCACATCTTCTCATTTGCCGGGGGTCTTTGTCCAGTGCCCACATACGCCCGGTATGCAGTAGGTACCTCATCCACATCTGGTGAAACAGTGGAACGCAGGTCATTGCCATGTATTGTTTGGTACAGAAACTGCATAGGGGACAGAGAAGTGGATGGCTGTGGTTGTGTCCACCAGTTCCCATCCCCGAATTTTCAGGGATCAAGAGACCTAGGCAAGCTCAATATCAAGGAGTGGGCACAGTGTGCTGGAGCAGGAGACAGGTCCTAAGAAAGGCAGTGGGGTGAGGAGAAGAGCTTTGCCTTTGGGGTTCTTGTATAATGGGGCTAGCCTGGAAGAGATACTTGTTAACCATATTCAGAGCAGCATCATTAATGATAACCAAATTGTGGAAGCAACCCAAGTGTCCATGGATGGATGGACACATCAACAAAATGCTGTCTATGCAGACAGTGGAATATTGTTCAGCCTTGAAAAGGAAGGAGATTCTGACACCTGCTGCATCAAGAATGAACCTTGGTTAGGCTGAGCAAAAGAAGCCAGACAAAAAGACAAATGCTGTATTATTCCACTTTTCTGAGGAACCTAGAGTAGTCAAATCCGTAGAGACAGATGGGAGTACATGGCTGCCAGGGCCTGGGGAATGTGGGGAATAGGGAGTTGTTCTTTAATGAGTTACAGAGTTTTAGTTTTACAAGGTGAAAAGGATTCTGGAAATTGATTGCACAACAATATGAACGTACTTAGGGCCACTGAAATGTACACTTAAACATAGACAGTAAATTTTATGTTACATTTATTTTAACACAGTTTTTATAATGTGGTAGTTATGCCTGTCTCCTTGCATTGCTGTAAGGATTTCATGAGATAACATATAAGGATATAAGGAACCACCCAGCATGTTGCCTGGCACAACAGGATGCTACGGAAGATTAAGTTACTGGACTTCTGTGAGACTTGATCTCCTCAGCTGAAAATTCTTCCAACAAATATTAGATGAGACCTTAACGTATTATACTGGGTTCATAAATAGTACTCCCCCTTTTCCCTTCCCGCAGAGTGCAGTGAGTAGAAGAACTTGTCTGCACCCAAAAAGCTCTATCCTGGTGGTGAGAAGGGAATGATGGATGGAGGGTTCCTGGAACTCCTGTGAGGGGTGAGCTTCCCCCAGATGTCTAGAAATGAGGCAGGGGCCCAACATCTTCCATCCCCACTAAGATTACCTTGTACTTCCCAGCTGGTTCTGTACTTCCTAGAAGCTGCCACTTTTTCTGCCTCCATTACCTCATGGCCCAGTCAGCACAATTATCATCATCGTCACGATCACCATCACCATCCTTACATCCCTATGATCATCACAATCACCATTTTCACCCTCACCATTCTCACCATCATCATCATCAACATCACCATCACCCGCACCATAACTATCACTATCATTATCACCACCTTCAGCATCAGCATCCTCATCATCACCATAAATATCATTATCATCATTATAACCCTCACCGTCCTCACCATCATCATCACTATCATCATCACCATAACCATCCTCATTATCACAATTATTATTATTATCACCATCACCATCCCCATACTCACCATCATCACCCTCATTATCATCATCAGTCTCACCCTCACCATTCTCACCAGCATCAGCAGCAGTATCCTCACCATAACTATCACTATCATCACCGCCTTCACCATCACCATCCTCACCATCATGATTATCACCATTTTCACCATCAGCATCCTCACCATCACCATCATTATGACCTCACCATGACCATTGTTATCATCACCATCACCATGCTCACCTTCACAATTCTCACTATCATCATCATCATCATCACCATCACCCTCAGCATAACTATCACTATCATTATCACCACTTTCACCATCACCATCCTCACCATCATCAACATTATCACCATCACTATCCTCACCATTATCCTCAACATAACTATCACTATCATTATCACCACCTTCACCATCACCGTCCTCACCATCATCAACATTATCACCTTCACTATCCTCACCATCATCCTCAACATAACTATCACTATCATTATCACCACCTTCACCATTACCATCCTCATTCTCCTCCTCATCATCATCATCCTCATCACAACCACAATTATGAAAATCTTGGAGGAAAAAGAGAAGAGGTAGCATATTAAAATACAGGTACTTTGATGAGGAGTAACAGGCAGAGTTGAAGCTAGGGAGGGGATATCAACTGAGAATTAGAGGCATCCTTGAAGAGTTATCAGCAGGAGAGTATGCAGTCAGATTTTTGTTTAGGCAACACACTGAGTAGTCCTCAGAAGGAAGAAGCAGAGGGAGGGAGGCCCGCAGAGGAGATAGAACTTTCAACACCAACCAGGGTCCTGGTCCTGGGTCCAGCAGATCTGGCATGAAAGAGGAATGGGAGGCTCACGGTTAGGGGCTGCATCCAGGCAGGGAAAGGCCTCACTCTCCCTGCCACTCCTTTTCCTGCTCCCGACTTTCCTGTCCCATCTTTGCTGATAGGCTCAGCATCTCTAACTGTACCCACCCACTAGATTTGCCCCAATTCTTCCTTCCCTCTCATGTCTGAGGTCCAGGTGGCTTCTGCATCTGACCAGGTCTGCTTTAGAATTTTAATGAGATAACCTGGGTAGAAGTGCTGATGCCCTGCCAGCCACAGCAGGTACTCCACGTATGGCAAGCTGGAACTGTCTTCTCAGTTCCTACAGCCTTGGGTTCAAATTCTCCCTAATCCAGATGACCACCATCTCTCACCTGAGCAGAGAAGCCTCCCATTGGTCTCGCTGCACCAGACCTTCCTCCTTTTAGATATCAGCCTGATAATTTTCTCAAATTGCAAACCTGGCCATGGCCTTCCCTTCTCCCATTGACTAAAGGGTAAGATCCAAATTACTTAGCATGAAACCCCAGGCCCTGAGAAGCTAAGGCCCCTCCCTTTCCACGCTGATCTTGTTTCCCTCCCCCTCTAGTAGCATTGCTGACCCACTTGCCTTGTTCTTTCATCACATGGCTTTGATCATGTTGCTCTTCTGTCTGGAGCATCCTCCCACATCTTCTCTGCCTGGTGAATTTCTACATAAACTACAAAGCTCAGGTCACCTTCTCTGTGAATCCTACTTCCTCCCCATCATGCAGCAACTTGTCTCTCTCACTAGACCTCCAGCCCCTAAAAATCAGGGACAGCTTAATGCACGTTGGAAATGGCTACCCCTCACTTAATTACCCTAATTAGCTAATTATATTCCTTTACATTTATGTTTCCTCATTTACTGAAGCTTTCCACAGTCCAGACACTGAGATCAAGGGGAAGACCCTGAGGGGAGGACAAGCATGAACACTGAAGGATGCAATGTCACAGGCACCAAGAGACCACGTAGGGTATAGGAAGCCTCATCTCTAGAGTGTCTTCCTGGTTTACCATGCACTTTCCTCCCTTCCCTTATTGTAGTCACTTGTGCTGGTTTTGCTAGTCTGTGTCCCTGAAACATGCACTCCCACACACACAAGCAGACCCACACCCATCCACATGTACATGCCCATGCATACAGAGACCTCTGTGTGTAGCCCCAAGCACTACAAATGCCAACCTTGAGAATGAAGATTTTGCAAGTGCTCTGTGCCAGGCATGATGCCAGGTTCCCGACAACACAAGACCCCTCTGGTTTCTCCCACTCAGCTGTGCAAGGTTTGGGGTTGAGGAGCTCCCCCTGCCAAGGTCACAGACATGAAACATGAGGTAACAGCTATTTGAATGTAGGCCTGTAGGTCACCAAAACATATGCCATCTGCACCCCACCACACTGCCTCCACGGCACGTGAAGACATGAGTCTATCAACTGTGACTCATTAGTACCCAGCAATATTTCCTCCTCCACTTTGCTTCCCACTGCCACTCCAGTAACCCTGCCCATAGCCCCAGAGCCACCTCTGGTTAAGGGAGAGGTCAGGACAGATGCTGAATTCCACCTGCTGCCATCTCCCAGGGTGCAGCCTCCCCACAGGGAAGAGGATTACCATGACTAGTGGTGACATGGGTGGCTATGGCCCCCAGGACTTCTCGCTGGGACCTCTGCTCAAGACATGGCATGGACAGAGGTGAAGAGACCATAAGCTTCCTAGGAAATGACTACAAACCGTCTCAGACCATTCTAGCACCTAACATGCTGACAGCCCAGGGAGTGCCCACAGAAGGGGAAGTGTTAGGTAGTCCAGGATCACAGGAGTCCCCACTCTCTGAACCCTTGAGCACAGCCACCCAGGAGTAAAGGACAATATAGGGGTTCTAGAGGATTCCCAAGCCTGGGTCCTAGAGGTGAGGTCTAGCAGGGCCCCCAGATATCCTCTCCCTCCATGCCCTCATCCTGTGTCACATATTGCACAAACAAGGAAACTGAGGTCCAGAGAGGGAAGGGGCTTGAGCAGTCTCCCAGGCAGTTAGAGACAGAACCCAAGTTAGAATCCGTGTTTCTCTAATTTTTTCCCCTAGGTGTGTCTCTGACCAGCTATGTGACCTTGGAAGAGCCAGTCCACCTCTCTGGGCATTGAAGGTTTACAACTTCTGACATGTTCATTCCTCAGGGTTGTCAGGACCTGACAGCCCTTCACCTAAACAAAACACTCTACTATCTATAAATATTCCTACATCTCTTCTCTTCTCTGACTGCTGCAATACCCCTATGAGACTGTGAAAATTGATGTTTGTGTCCTATTATGCAGATGCAAATATTGGACTCAGAAAGACAAAGATCACACAAAGTTTGGGACAGAACTGGAACTAGAACCCAGGTCTCCCAAAGCAGTGTCCTTGCCATCACTAAGGCTAGGAATACATTAAGACTCCAAAATACAGAAAGTTGCTCAATGCATGCAACCAAGGTTAGAGCTGACCAACTACAGAATGCTCAGCAGCTCTGGGACCCTGGGGTGGAGAACTCAAGGCAGAGGGTGATGGCTAAGTCACACACATCTGAGCTCCAATCCTAACTCCAATTTGCAGTTGTGTGACCCCACTTTATTAGGCTCAGCCTTCTCTACTACAAAAAGAAACTAAAGAAGATAACAAAAAGCTCAGGATAAGGGGAGAACTGCAGCCTGAATGCAAGACTGCCAGGCAGGTGGTAAGCACTCATTAGCTTTTGTTTCAAGCACACAAGTCATATGTTGTATTTCATCATGTCTCCCCCATAGTGTCTGGTCTATGGCTCCAGAACCAGGAGGCTTCTGATCAATCCTTATGCTAAATGATGGACAGAGAGATGGATGGGTGGTTGGATAAATAAATGAATGGATGCATGGACTGATAGATCGAGGCGGGGATGAATGGGTGGATGAATAGATAGATGAATGGGTAAATGAACGGACGGATGCTCAGAAGAGAAGATAGAATAAAACAGGGAGTCAAAATGAAAAGAACAAGAAGATGATTGAAGGATGGGGCTGATACATGGAAGAGAGGTCCAAGATCCAGCCCTTCTGGCTCCACTCAGCCGCACCACCATATACCTTGGGGTAGCACTGGCACATGCTCCAGATTATGCCCCTGGACACCATGATGCTGCTGCAGAAGGTGTCATTGAACTGGGGCCAGTCATGGCTCATGAGGGATGTACTGAGAGCCAGGAGAAGACTCACACTTTGAAGTTGAAGCAGAAGATCTTCTGATCTGCCAAGGTCTCCTCACCTGCCATGACTGCCAGCCAGGCCCTGTCCTGTGCACCCCTGCCAAAAGGGGCCCATGCCATCCAGTGTAAACATCCAGACAGACCCACAGGACGAGATGAAGCTCTTGGATCACTGCAATCAAAGCTTAAAGTTAAAGGGAGAGCAAGGCCCCTTCGGCTCCAGGCCCATTCCCTGGACCCACCAGTTCAGCAGGGCTGGAGGCAGCATGTTTCAGGGGACCAGTGAACCCAGTCCCCACCCTCTCTCCTTCCCTTTGGATCCAGAAGGCCTGGAGTGCATGTGTGAATCTGGGTGAGAGAGCATGCAAGGGAGGGACATGGGGAGGTTACAGGGGCTGGGCCCCAGCCAAGCCTGTGACAAAATCTTCTTTACCTACTGTGGGGCTGAACTGGGTGAGCAGGTGATCCCACACCTTCTAGCTCTGGGAAGCAGGGTACAATTTGGCAGCCTAAAAATGTTAGAATGCTGTCAGAGGATTTCAGGATCCCACTGCCAGGCATTTCAGGATCCTGGATTTTAGACCCTTCAAGGGTATGTGTCCATCTAGAATTCAGGCATAATAGCCCATATGTACTGGATGGTGATGGTGCACATGGCACCATTCTAAGCATGTTACAGCTATTAACTCACTTAAGGGACTCCACGAGGCAGGTACCGCCATACCCACTTTACAGAGGACACTGAGCACAGACAAGTAACTTGCCCAAGGTCACACAACTGGAAATGGTAGAGCAGCTGGAAAGTGAACCCAGAGGCTGTGCCCCTGGTCACAGGGTAATCCTGCTTAACGGCTGCACGAGGTTATGGGTGAGAGCTCTGGTGACAAGGCAGGCTGCCTGGGTTTAGATTTGGGCTCCTCTACTGCAGAGCAGTGTGGTCTTGATCACATTACCTGCCTGTGTCTCAGTTTCTTCCTCTGTAAAATGGGGATAATAACAGTACCTGCCAGGATTGGAGCTATCTCCAGGCCTAGGTGTCCTGGGTCCTTCTGCCCCCTTTACACTCTGTGCAGCATCCAGACCTGCTTGTAATGAGCTCCTCTACTCCCCCACCAAAGCTCTGGTGAATTAATGTCCCTGTGGGGTATAAGTGACTGAGAGTAACTTCCTCAATCTCCTTGCAGCCTAATCTAGGAAGATGCCTTCTAAAGAAGAGCATTCTAATGTGAAATTTTACTCCTGTGAAAGCTAATTGGAGAAATCAGATTCCTTTACGGGATTAGAGGAAAATAAACAGGAAAATGAGTATCTCTAAAAGAGAAATACACTTGGAGTGTCGCTGGGGCTAGGTGGCCAATACAGGACGAAAGGCTTTTCATTTGGCTCCCTGACTTGCTGGGTTTGGGGATTTCCCTGGTCCTGGTCATTACTTCTTCCCTCCTGCCCAGCGTGTGCTCACACCAGCCCCTCTGCCTGGTAGTCCTTCCCATAGGCCCCTTTTCTTACATTTTTTAGAAAATTAAGGTAAGCTCAGAGGGACTTTTAATATGCCAATTGATGTTAATAAAACCCAAATCAAAGACAAGTGCAAACATGCTTTCAATGAACATTAATAAGGAAACAAAGAAGACACAGATTCGTTTTATTTTTATTTTTTGGCAATGTCTTTTAGCTGATAATATTTGTCAAATGACTCATCACAAATAAAATGTATTTTGTGAAAAATCTGGAATGTCAGGTGTCATTCTAGCATTTCAAACAGCTATGTACAGGATCACCAGGATCAGTTTATATACATGAATATTGAGGAGAAACTGGGCAAAATATTTAGAAACAGACTAACCACACAGTCAAGTATAAAACTTTGGAGAAGGGAGGAGACATTTTAAGGAGTCAGAGAAGAACATGACCAGAAAAAAAATTACAAAACCAGTAATTTTTATATTTCATTAATACAGTATAACAAAGGAGGGGAAAGGAGCATTTTTCAATGCAAAGTTCCTCAAGAACAGCCGTACATTTCACATACTTGTTTCAAAGAGAAAGCCTATTAACTACAATGTTTGTTTAATGCTACAAGTTTACAGCAAAGACAACAAATTCCCAAGGCAATGCTTCCATAGAATTATCAGCTCAGGCTTCATGCAATGCTTACAAAGCACTAACAGTTGGATATAAAAGTATATTTTACAGATTTTTATAAAAAAAGAAATATAAGACTGACACACAGGTCAGGTGTATTGAAGGCTGAGTAGTAATGAGTCTTTTAGCTTTTCTCTTTTTGAAGGGAGAATATTTTTGTAACAACACCCTTGAGTTCTTCTTACAAGTCACTACAGGGAAAGATATCTTTTATTACAATGTAAGAGCAAACTACAAGCAGCACAACTTCACAGTGGCTAACCCTGGACAGGGCAGTGTAATATCCAACAGTGACTGGTATCCTACAGAAGAAAGACTGGTAAGATCATACAAAAGCATGACATAGGTAAAAATGCAGCTTTCAACTGTAATTCACAAATAGAAGTCCCAAGCAGTAAAACTACTGATGCCAATAGTGAACGTAATTACAAATGGGATTCCAGCAGTGATTTCAACCTAACTTCCTCTTATCACAGTTTCTGGAGGAGGTGGGACATGAGTAGGTCAGTATGCAGGAAGGTTGATGGAGCAGTTCATGTGCCTTCCAATAGGCCGAATGGCCCGTTACTCTGGGTGCAGGACACGGTGGCTGTCCCGCCAGGAGAGTGCTCTCCTTCAGTTGCAGCGTCTGCCATCTGTGCTTCCTTGAGTTATTTTTGTAAAAGTAAAATTTTGAACTCTCCAGTCTTCAATTCTATTTGTTACTGTTCTGCCCTCTTTCTAGAAGCAGACAACAGTACTGAATGCTTACCAGGGCCATTGCTGAAGGTCTTCTCTCTGAATCTGGAGGAATCATAACTTTCATCAACTCTGTTTACAGAGTTGTGGTATCAAGGTAATCTAGCCTGCGTGAATTCATGCACTGGTCTCCATTTCTGGGAAGAGGTTCAGCACCAGCAGCACATACCACTGTGAGGGCAAGTGAAAAAATATCTCTTTGGGTTGATGGGTATAAATCTCCTGTAAAACTTCATTTGCAGGAACACAACTATCACCCTCTTCAACCTGTGGACTAGAGATCTTTGTTACACGTCCAAGATAACCTGTGTTTAATATAATTTTGTTGGATCCCCAGTCATCTTCATCTTCTTCAGAGGCAGCATCTGTGATTGAGACTCGAGATGTAAAAATACTACTAGATTTTGTATCCCTGTGAACCAAAGACATTGAATGAATATAGCTCAAGTCCCAGCTACCTTGCAAAAGGAAACCCTTCAACTTGGCTTCTTTGAAGTAACTCATGATTCTGCAGTTTTCACTTCAGCATCAGCTAAACTTCCACTATGACAATATGCATCCTGTGTAAGCATAGCACCATCTTCTGCCCAGGCACAGAAATATGGAACTGCATGAGGAAGGCGTCCAGGCACTGCAGTAGAACCTGTGCTACTCTCAGAGCACTTTGCTCACTGCAGAATCGGCCTAAGGCTTTTGTGATCACCTAATGCGGTGCATGTATCCATCCTGCCTCCTCACACAGTAAACACAGAACCAAAGCCTACAGAGCAATTGTCTGCAGCTCATGAAACTGCTGTGCGCCTAATCTCACGTTGCTCTCAGTCACTGCAGTTCTCTCAGCAGGCCACGCTTCATCTCGGAGCTCCTGAGCACTGCTTCCATGGCTTCACCAAAAGAATCAACCCCATGCCCCCAGCAGAATCCGGAGTGAAAGGATCCAAATTCACTTGGAGTCTGTTGCACATCCAAATCCCCCTTTCCTGACTTTTCTGTATCACGGAGAAGAACCATCCCGGAGTTTAACAGAGTTGGGATCAATTCCTCCAGCTCTGGAAAGGAAAACCGGGGGTGCAAGTGGCGGGTGGCAGAGCAGAAGCTTGCAGGAGGTCCACTGGGGCGCCTGGGATCCCTCAGCAACCAGTAGAGCCCTCCCTGTCCCGGGCCCCCACAGTCCCGTGACTCCTACCCCCGGCGCCCCGAGCACTCGCCAGAACCAGTGGCCCAGTAAGCAGGTGCCGCTGGTCACCAGGAGTACAAGCACCCTACTCTTACGGGTCACACTGGGACCCGCTGCCAGGCCGTTCAGCGCTGGGCAGGGCCCCAGCAGCTCCTCAGGCTCCAGCTCCTGGGGCTGCTGAGCCTGATGTGCAAGGCTCTGCTCACCCCGCCCTCAGAAAAGGACACGAAGACCCACAGAGACCTCAGTCTGTCCGGTGCTGGAGCCTGGGCGGCCAGAATGCAGCTCGGTGTTGCGGCCAGCGGCAACCTCGCGCGACCCCTGGTGGCCACGGTCAGAAGCAGTCACACCCCATGGGCGGGGGCGCTTCAGCCCAGCAAGGGGTGGGCTGGGGGTGCCACCCCCATTCATAGACCAGGAATCAAAGCCCTCGGATGGCAGGGTCTGGTCAAGATCCTCCCAAACTGAGTGGGGGCGGAGACCAACTGAACCCCAGCCGCAGTGTATGCAGTATAGGCAGATCAGGACTTCAGCCATTCCTGAGACCCCCTTTGCCTCACTGGTACATGCCCGGCCCACCTTTTCCTTCCTCTTCAGGACCCACACCCCGTGCTCTGAGTCGCTTATTTCTCTTAAACAAATAGGGGTGATAGCGGGTAACACATCAGTAATAAGAAACTAGCAGATGCTCAGTAAAATGGTCTACGCTGGCCTCTTCCACAGGTAAGGTGAGCATTGACCGGAAAATGAGTCCACTTCCCAGGAAGTGGACGGTCGCCGGCAGCACGGCCGCCTCTCTCCGGCTTTGCCTTGCCCCAGCGCCAACTGGGGCACAGAAAGGGAGTGGGCGAAGACCCCGTCACTTCCCAGCAAAGGGCGCGCTGCCCGTGGTTTTCGGGATCCTGGGCGTGGTGCAGTCCCCATAGGACCCTCAGAGGTGGGGAGGAGAGAGAGCACACCTATTTGACAGGTGCAAAGACTGAGGTCTGTTGAGGGTGGGGTGAGCTGCCCAGGGCGGCCTGAGCTGTGAATATCAGAGCTAGGAGTCCAACAGTTCCCCAGCCAGTCGCTGCCGTGTGGTGATCACTGAGGTGCAGGCATTCTGATAAACATCGTGTGGAGGAACTCATGGCACTCCATCCTGACTTCTGGGGCGCCTTCTGGGACACAATACGGTAAAGGCTGTGCAACATGTGTGAGGTCCAGCATGTGCACAAAGCAAAGAGGGATAGATATGCTTGGGAATACAGGGACAGAGTACCGTTGGGACCCTTGAGAAGGCAGTTGGAGTTTTTCTGCCAGGGCAGGAGAAGCCTTCTGGGCACCCAGGCTGGCATGTGCAAAGGCATAATGGCAAGCTCCCCCTAACACACGGCTGGAGGGGAATCTCTAAGTACTGCACACAGGCTGTTCACACTGCATCCTTCTCCCTGAACCTGCTCCCCCCACAGCACCTCCATCCTTCCAGTTAGCTATCCATGCCGTCACCCTCACCCTCTCACACCCACATCCTACGGGCCGCACATTTGAGAAACAATAATTCAGTTGCTTCTCACCCGCACATGGCTGCTCACTACCTGGTCTGAGTCCTCATCCTTTCTCTCCCTCTACCTGTCTCTGCTTCCATCCTTGACTCCTGACTTCTCACGGCAACTCAATACTAGGTCAGATCATGTCACAGTTCTGCGCTGGTGCAAGAACTATGTGTTTCCTTCAGTTCAGTGTCCACCAGGATTTTATATTCCCAAGGTATGTCTCTCACTTCTTTGTTCTCATTTTACCTTCACACAGGAAAACACTTTTTCTTCTTGAAGTGTACTCTTATGTAGCTACTATTGGTAATGAAATCTCTGTGTTATTACTTTTCAAATTATTTTAATTGTCCTTACCACCTAAAGATATTTAGCTATATATTCAATGCTAACTTGAATAATAATTTTTCTAAGCATCCTTTTTGGCTTTTCAAAATTTAAGATGACATTGGATGATTTTATTACATACAGCATGATGTTTTGAACATTCCACATATGGATTGTCGAATGGCTAAATCTAAATCTAGCTAATAACAAATGCATTATTTAACATAGTTATCATTTTTGTTATGAGAACACTTATCCACTCTAGTTGCAATTTTCTAGAATGCAATATATCATCAGTAACTGTACTCACCTTGCTATTCAATAGATTTCTTGAAATTAATTTTGTTTATCTAATTGTAATTATGTGTCCTCTGACCAACATCTCCCCATCCTGTTCCCCTCTCTAACCACTCCAGACTCTCGTAACCGCCATTCTGCTCTCTACTTCTATGAGACCTACTTGTTTATATCCCTCATATGCATGAGATAATGCAGTATTTTTCTTTCTGTGCCTGGCTTATTTCACTTAATATAATATCCTCCAGGATCATCTATGTTGACAGTAATGACAGCATTTTATTCCATTATATGACTAAATATCATTCCATTGTATGTGTTTAAGTATGTATGTATGTACATACATGTATGTATACAAGCATATGTAGACATACCATTCTTCAAATATATTATTTTGCATTTATTTTTATTAAAATTATATTTCTCCCTTATCTAAATACTGATAAAAATATGAGGTCTTTTCAGTCCTTCCTCTTAATAAAAGCCAAAGTTAAAGGGCAGTTTCCCCATTTTTTAATGATTCTTTTTTCTTGCTGAGTTTTTTGAGTTCCCTGCAGAGTCTGCATATTACTGCTTAATCATAAGTATAGTTTGGATTTTTTTTCCTATTCTGTATAATGTCTGTTTCCTCTGTGGTTCATTGTGAGTTTTTACCAGGGTTTTCTTCTAGAATTTTATGATTTCAGGTCTTAGATTTAGTCTCTAATCCACCGGAGTTAATCTTTGGATATGGTGAGTTTCATTCTTCTACATGTGGCCACCCAATTTCCCCAGCACCACTTATGTATGTGTATGTTTTTGTCTGATTTGTCAAGGGTTGTTATTGTTTGTATTTCTAGATTCTCTATTTTGTACCATAGAATGATGTGTTTATTTTTATACCAGCAAAATGCTGTTTTGGTTACTGTATCCTTGTAGTATAAATTGAAATCAAAGGAAAGATAAAGGAATGTTTTTGTCTTTCCTTCATTTTGAAGGAAGGTTTTAGCAAATATAAGTGTCCTTAAATAGAAGTTTTTCTTTCAATACTTTGAATATATTATCCCACTCTGCCCTGGCCTGAAAGGTTTCTTCTGATAATTGCACTGATAGTTATGTGATGAGTTGATTTTCTCTTGTTGCTTTTAAAATTCACTTTTTGCCTTTGACTTTTGATAGTTTTATTAGAATATGTCTTGGTGTGAGGTTCTTCATGTTCAACCTACTTAAGGACTCTTGAACTTCATGAGTCTGGATGTCCACCTCCCACCTCAAATTCAGCAAGTTCACAGTCAGTATTTCTCAAAATAAGTTTTCTATTCCTGCCTCTATTTCATCTTCTTGTTTCCACATAATGCATATATTGCTTTATTTGATGATGTTTCATAAGTCTCATTTTTTTTACTCCTTATCTTTTGCAATTTTTTTTGTTTTTGCACCTCTGACTGGATAATTTCAAGATACCTGTTTCCCAACTTTGCTATTTCCTCTTAGTGACTGAATCTGCTGTTAAAACACTCCCTTAAATTTTTCAGTTTAGTCATTATATTCTTCAGCATTAACATTTCTGTGTTATTTTTATGGTTTTTATTTCTTTGTGTAACTTCTGATTTTATTTATGTATTGCTTTCTTAATTTTGTTTAGTTGTCTATATGTGTTCTCATACAGTTCACTGAACTTATTATCTGAAATAATTACTTCCAATTTTTAAAGGCACTTTGTCAATTCCTATTTCTTTGGGGTCCATTATTGAAGCTTTATTGGTTTATTTAAATTGTGTCATGTTTTCCTGATACTTCATGATTCTCGTGGTGTTGTGCTGGTGTACATATTTTTGAGAAGGTGGTCACTTTTTCTAATCTTTACAGGTCGGCTTCAGCAGGAAAAGTCCTTCACCATTAAGTGTGGCCTGGGGTTCTTGTTCAGTGAGGTGGTTGAGCCTGTTGATGGATTTGGCCGACTGGCAGTGCCTCATGGTCAGAAATGTCTGCTGGTTTTACTCCCCCTGATTTGGTAACTTTGTTGGTTGAGGCCACTTGAAGCATTGTGGGGCACATTGAGATTTGCATGTACGTCACTGAGTGTTTCACCCTCTTTCTTTGGTCCTAGTTGTCTTCAAGTGGTCTAAGTACTAAAATTCTTCCAGTGTTCATTTTGAGGCAAAGCAGAAGTGTGCCCATCAGGCAGTACAGGCAGTACTCCCAAATAGATATTGAATATCCACTTTGATCTACTTTTCTCCCGGTGGAAAAATAATGGGCAGAGGGTATACTTCTCAGCACAGTGATGTTCTGGATATGGAAGAGGTAAAGCAAGCAAAGTAAAATCACTCTTCTTATCCATTTTAATCAGTATGTCTTTGCTTTTGAGCTCTTTTTGGGTGTTGCAATCTCACACTGGTATTTGGAGTTCTCACACAAGCATTCTTCCCAGTAGGTAGTTGCCAAATAGATGTTTCTTTGAGGGAATCAGGGCTGGGATCCTACTATTCCACCATCTTACCAGACCCCTCTACACCCAACCACTTCCATCTCTCAATCTCTCAATAATTTGTAAAATAGGAAAATCCGAATATGTCTAGAAATCATTACTAAAACTAATAGATGAGTTGAGTGAAGCCACAGTATATAAGCCAAATGTGTAAAAAGTCAATGTGTAGTTTTATAGACCGGCAGTGAAAATCGAACCTTACCCTGAAAAATCTCAAGATAGTACTGAGGAAAATTAAAGAATACCCAGATATAGAGCTATCATGTTCACATATCAGAATATTCAATATAATTAATATATAAATTTCCCCAAATTAATATACAGCATCAACACAATTCAGCAAAATTTCAGCTAAGAGCTTTGTAAAACTTGATAAGCCAATTTTTAAAGTACTTTGAAAATATAAAGAATCTAAATTAGTGAAAACAATAATGAAAAGCAGTCACATTTAGAGATATATATATATATATATATATATATATATATATATATATA
>NC_037684.1:627787-664942 GCF_003255815.1 Theropithecus gelada | reverse complement strand
TTATATTTTTTTTTTTTTTGAGACGGAGTCTTGCTCTGTCGCCCAGGCTGGAGTGCAGTGGCCGGATCTCAGCTCACTGCAAGCTCCGCCTCCCGGGTTTACGCCATTCTCCTGCCTCAGCCTCCCGAGTAGCTGGGACTACAGGCGCCCGCCACCTCGCCCGGCTAGTTTTTTGTATTTTTTAGTAGAGACGGGGTTTCACCGTGTTCGCCAGGATGGTCTCGATCTCCTGACCTCGTGATCCGCCCGTCTCGGCCTCCCAAAGTGCTGGGATTACAGGCTTGAGCCACCGCGCCCGGCCATATTATCTTAAATAAATACTATAAAGCTACAGTATTTACAACAGTGTGTTATCACCTAAGGAAATAATTATAAATAATTGTAATAATATAGGAAGCTCAGGCATATATATACACACACACACATACATATACAAACACATACATACATATGCGTGTATGTAGATGTATATATTTGCACACATATAATTTTTTATTAAGGATTGTATGAAGATAATTTAAAGGGAAGAATAGATATTTACATAAATATTCGTGGAGAAATTGAATAGCCATATGTAAGTATGTTAATATTGATTCATCAAAGTACATCTAAAAAATTAACTTCAAATGAGTTTGAGATCTAAATGGAATAGACAAAATTATATATTCTGTATGAAAAAAGTATAGGAGAAATTTATTGTGCCCCTGGAATAGGAAATGGTTTCTTAGATAGGATACACATGCAGAAAACATAAAATAGAATGTTTAAATCTAGTCTTCATAAGACCCTGTTAACAAATAAATTGACAGCCATAGCCTGAGAGAAATATTGAAATACATATATTTGATATATGTTGGTATTCATATTTGTATATACACAATTTCTACAACTCAGTTAAAAGAAGACAAATGACCTGACAAATATTAATGGGCAAGATCCATTAGCTGCTGATGCATAAACACATTGTGGTGTGTCCATACAATGGACTACTTCTCAGCAAATAAGAAGTAAGAAATTACTGATATGTACAACTTGGATGATTCCAAAGGAATTATTATGAGTTAACAGAATAAGACACTAAAGACTACATAAATGTTAACATCACAATTATGTGAAATTTTTCAAAAGGCAAATATAGTAATTGAAATAGAATAATTTTGTCACAGCCATCATGTACTAGGAGAAAATTTAATGAAAAGGACCAGATTGAGCTTTTCTTGGTGATGGAAATGTTCTACTTCATGTTTGTGGTAGTGATTATACAGTCACATGTAACATATTTTGAAATAATAATGTGTAAAATTTTACAACTTATTCATTTATACTTGATGAATTTTAGAGAATGTAAGTTGAACCTCAATAAAATTATTTCAAATTATGCTATGGAAGAATGTGTGGGGCAATTGGAGCATGCTCAAAACACAGTTAATGTCTGCAATCAATTAGGAAAACCTGTATTTAAGTATTAATTCAAGCCAACAAATGCTCTCCCTGTGACTAAGCAATGTTCCTTTAAACATATACCATAGAAATGCATACTTATAATCATAGCAGCTTTATTTATAATGGCTAAAACAGGGAATATATCCAAATGTTTGTCAACAGTAGAATGAATAAATTCTCATATAGTTAGGAAGATTTTTTTGTCTAAGTATACATAGCCACACAACTCGTTCCTGTGTATCTTTTATATTTTTACTGAAATGTTCCCCTCCCAGTGGAGCACTGCCTGTCCACACTATCCACAACCACCCCTGCCTACTGATATATTTTATCCATTACTATTTATAAAAATTGAAAATGTTTTACATTCTTCTTTGTATCTGGACCGTATTCACCATGAAGGATGTAGATAGACTCCATGAGTACAGAGGGGTTTCTATTGATACCACAGATTTATTATCCCTGGAGACTAGAATGACTCCTGACAAGTAATGCAACCTGAAAAGGTCTGTTGAATGGATGAACCAATGAAAGAAAAGAACATGACACATCGGTGCCTCAAACATGACTCAGAACACAAGGGCAATGGAATGAACCAAGGGATCTAAGTTAAACAGTCTCTCCAGTTGTAACTGATGGACACAGTGAAGGCATAAGCTGGCAACATTAGCTAAAGCTCTTCATTGTCTGGGAGCCATGTCACCTCTTACCCCAGAAAAATGGCTCACACAAAAGATCAATGCTCAAAAAGCACATGTATGCCATCAAGAACAAAGGGATGATTGAAACCAAACTGCTGTGTGTGTCCTTCAGATTGTCCTTTGATCCACTCCATGAACATGCAACAAGTTTCCAGGGTGGTGAGGTCCTAAAATTCCCAGTGTCAACTGAAACTCTGGGTTTCAGGACGTTCCACTGAAAACCAGCAGCTTGAAAGTAGAAGACCAGGCCATCTTAGAAATGCAGAACCACTTGTCCCAAGGAAGAAGAGAAGGAGCAAGAACATCACAAAATGTGAAAAAGGAAAGAATCCCTATGTGAACTCATATAAGACAATCAAGGATGTCTTGAACACGAGGGACAATTTAGGCAATCAGAAATGATGTTTCATCTACGCTTATAATTTGTGGTTGAGTCGTTTCTTTCTTTTCTTCATCATGTGTGGAACACTATGTACCTCAGCCTGAGGTAGACAAAGAAAATGTGGATAACCAGTAGAAAAGTTTTGTACACAAAACTTTTTCCACTGTGATACTTCCCAAAAATGAAATTAGAAAAAATTCCCTCTTCCTCACACTCCAAGACAGATCTTGCCTTGTCTTTCTAGGGGTATAATAATGACAGTTCAGGAAGGGGATTAATTACATGCTTTTCCAGTAACCACGTCTGAACCAATGAGTAATCCATTGTCAACTTCTTCACACACCACACTGGATCACCTAAAGATCATGTAGGTAAAGTCTCTGGTTTCTTAGATTTGGAAATATTCAAATTTTAAAAATCTCCTAAAGACTCAATGAAAGAACCACTTTTGGTCTAGATCTGGGATGCTGGGAAGTCCCTCATTTTAGTCACCCAAGATATGCTCAGTCATACTTCTGGTGGCTTTTTTGTTATCGCTGACAAATATTCCATCCTATGAGCATGCCACGATGTGTTTATCCATCAGCAGCTGTTGGACCCACCCTTATTGTCAGGTCATTTGTCTTCTTTTAACTGAGGTGTATTCATTTCTTAGATGATTATTATATTTTAGAATATTATTTAATGTAATGATTGTTGAAAACATCAGTTAAACAATCCTGTAAGAGTCTACTTGCGTATCTTTCTAAGAATGAAATCACATGTAGATTCTTATTTTTTACACTACAAGCTACAGGGTGGATCTATTAAAAATTGTATTATTGATGATATAACATTTAACTCTATTTTCAAATTAGTCTTAATAAAATTTACTGACATAAAAATGAGGGAATTGTTGCTTTCACTCTGAAGTAATTTATAGTGCCATTGTCCTTCTCTATATTAGATATGTATGATTTTAAATGATGGCAAAGATATAATAAATGAAATACAGAATCTTGAAAAAGGCAAGATGTAGAATAATATGAGAAAACAAATAGTGAGGTTATAACTTTTTTGGCACAAGGTCAGATTTTTAAAATAATTTTAGTGTTTATTGTAGGCAGAACTTGTGTTACATATTGTAGAAGACAAGAGAGTAAGTAAAATAAGCACCTCTTTTCTTTTCTTTTATTGAGATGGAGTCTCGCTCTGTCACCCAGGCTGGAGTGCAGTGGCACGATCTCCGCCCACTGCAAGCTCCAACTCCTGGGTTTACACCATTCACCTGCCTCAGCCTCCCGAGTAGGTGGGACTACAGGTGCATGCCACCACGCCCAGCTAAATTTTTTTGTATTTTTAGTAGAGACAGGGTTTCACCATGTTAGCCAGGATAGTCTCTATCTCCTGACCTTCTGATCTGCCCGCCTCGGCCTCCCAAAGTGCTGGGGTTACAGGCATGAGCCACCGCACCTGGTCAATAAGCGCCTCTTTTCACAGAATATTATAATGTATCACAGGACACATAGAGGGGAACGTCAGACACTGGGGCCTATCAGGGGGTGGAGGGTGGGAGGAAGGATAGTATCAGGAAAAATAACTAATGGATCCTAGGCTTAATTCCTAGGTGATAAAACAATCTGTACAACAAACCACCATGACATAGGTTTACCTATGTAACAAACCTGGAACCTGTGCTACTGAACTTAAAATAAAAGTTTAAGCAAAACAAAACAAAACAAAACAAATGGATTAATGTCCCAAGAAAAGTGGGTTAATTTGACCCGAGGCTCACATGCAGGTCAGTGTGCCTTCAACATCAGTGGTTAATTTATAGAGAACGTAAACTTATTTATTTCTCAAAATCAGCCCTTACACTCTCATGTGCCCACTCTTCCATGACAGCGCCTGGGCATTGAGGAGCTGAATAGTTTTAATTTCTGGCCCTGTGTCTCATGAACACACTTTATTTTGTTTGGCATCTTCTACTGGGTCTGAAAGTGAGGATTTAACTACTGTCAGTATTTAATATTTAGTAAAACCTTGTGTTCTCTTTAGACCCATGAGTCAAAGCCCTGTAACTTAATGGCACAAGGATTTTAAAAGAACATGCAGAAAGTTACACAGATGTAGTAACCTTAATTATTTAAGAAGTGCTTTAAAATGAGGTATGTAGCTTTTGAAAAATCTTTGTAGCTATCTTATTTAAGAATTAAATGGGAGGCAGGTTAGCCTGACATATTTCCCAGCTTGACTTTTCCATTGGCTATGTGAGTTTGGTGTCCCAAGATTTATTTTCCTTTCACAGAATGAAGCACCAACACCCACTTCAATGGGGCTGGACCTTGAAAACATGATGTGACGGGAGCAAAGCCAGGCCTAAAAGGCCATATAGAGTGTGATTCAATTTATGTCAAATGTCCAGAACAGACAGATCCATAGAGAGTGTGGAGCCAGGGGATGAGGGATAGGACCCTCAGTGGTGACCAGGGGCTGGTGGATGGGAGGGATGGGGGTGATAATGAAAGGGTATAGGGTTTTATTTTTTGAGATGATGAAAATGTTCTAAAATTGTTTGTGGTTATGGCTGCACATATCTGTGAATTTGCTAATGAACATTGCATTTGAACTTTCAAGTGGGTTAACTGTATAGTATGTGAATTGTAGGTCATTAAAGCTGTTTTTCTTTATGACAATGGTTACACCATTGTGTTTAGGCTGAGCCCTGAGGGAAGACCCTATGGGCAGCCCAGGCCTCCTGGCTGCTGCAGCCCCACAGAGTGGAATCCATCAGTCTCCTGTGCTGGTGGTGCCTTCTTTTATTTTTTTCTACACACATTGTCTGCTAGGGTTGCCAGATAAAATACAGGATACTCATTTGTCTCTGAATTTCACACCAACAGTCAGTAAATTGTTAGGGTGTATATGTCCTAAATATTGCATAGGACATACTTAGACCCAACCATTATTCTTTGTTCATCTGAGTTCAAATTTAACTGGGCACCCTGGATTTTCAGATGCTCAATAGGGCCTCCTTTCCTGGACCCCTGCCGGGTGGCATGCACCCAGGACCCCAGTCTCAGAGAATGTAGGACTCCAGAGGGAGGCAGGGGAAGGAATTGGGCTGGTGACCATGCCCAAGACAGATGGTGGCTGCACGGGTGGACACCAAGAGACGTTGGGTGCCAAAGCTTCCTGAGGCTCAGCTGGGCCCTCAGAGACCTGGGACAGGGCAGAAGGCCAGCACCCCCCAGCTGCAGAGCTGGCTGTTCTTTGCATTTCTTCCAAGGCTCTGCAGCCGAGAGCTCCAAATCAGCAAAGATGAGTGGGGTGGTGTATTAGTCTGTGTTCATGGTGCTAATAAAGACATACCTGAGACTGGGTAATTTAGAAAGGAAAAAGATTTAACTGACTCACAGTTCAGCAGGGCTGAGGGAGCCTCAGGCAACTTAAAATCCTGGTGGATGGCACCTCTTTACAAAGTGACATGAGAGAGAATGAGTGCTGAGCAAAGGGTTAAGCCCTTTATAAAACAATCAGATCTTGTGAGAATTCAGTCACTATCTTGAAGATAGCATGGAGGAACCACCCTCCTAATATAATCACCTCCCACAAGGTCCCTCCCACAAAACATGGAGATTATGGGAACTACCATTCAAGATGAGATTTGGTTGGGACACAGCCAAAACATACCCTTCTGCCCCTGGCCCCTCCCAAATCTCATATCCTCACATTTCAAAACACAGTCATGCCCTCCCAACAGTCCCCCAAAGTCTTAACTAATTCCAGAATTAACTCAAATGTCCAAGTCCAAAGTCTCATCTGAGACAAGTCAAGTCCCTTCCACCTATGAGCCTGTAAAATCAAAAGGATGTTAGTTACTTCCAAAATACAATAGGGGTACAGGTATTGGTTAAATACACCCACTCCACATGGGAAAAATTGGCCCAAACAAAGAAGCTACAGGTCCCATGCAAGTCCAAAACCCAATAGGGCAGTCATTAAATCTTTAAGTTTCAATAAGATCTTGTTTGAGTCTATGTTTCATATCCAGGTTATGCTAATGCAAGAAGTGGGCTCCAATGGCCTTAGACAACTCCACCCCTGTGGCGTTGCAGGGTATAGCCCCACTCCTGGCTGTTTTCACAGGCTAGTGTTGAGTGCCTGTGGTTTTTTCAGGTGCACGATGCAAGATGTCATTGAATCGGTCATTCTGGGGTCTGGAGGATGTCGGCCCTCTTCTCATAGCTCCACTAGGCAGTGTTCCAGTGGGGACTCTGTGTGGGGGCTCCAACCACACATTTCCCTTCCACAATGCCCTAGCAGAAGTGCTCCACAAGGACTCCACCCCCGCAGCAGACTCCTGCCTGAAGATCCAGGCATTTTCATACATCCTCTGAAACCTAGACGAAGGTTCCCAAACCTGAATTGTTGTATTTTGTGCACCTGCAGGACTAACAGCACATGGAAGCTGCCAAGGCTTGGGGTTTGCACCCCCTGGAGCAATGGCCTGAGCTGTACCTTGGCCCATTTTAGCCATGGCTAGAGCAGCTGGAACTCAGGGCACCAAGTCCCAAGGCTGCACACAGCAGGGTGGGTGGCAGCCCTGGGCACAGCCCAAGAAACCATTTTTAACTCCTAGGTCTCTGGGTCTGCAAAAGGAGGGGCTGCTGTGAAGGTCTCTGATATACCCTAGAGATATTTTCCCCAATGTCTCAGTGACTGACATTTGGCTTCTGGTTACTTATGCAAACTTCTGCAGCAGGCTTGAATTTCTACCCCAGAAAATGGTTTTTCTTCTCTATCAGATCATCAGGCTGCATATTTTCCAACTTTTCTGCTCTGCTTCCTCCTAAGTGCTTTGTCTCTTAGAAATTTCTTGTGCTAAATACCTTAAATCATCTCTCTCAAGTTCAAACTTCCACAGATCTTTAGGGCAGGGGAAAAACGCTGCCGGTCTCCTTGCATAGCAAGACTGACCTTTAATCCATTTTCCAACAAGTTTCTCATCTCCATCTGAGACCGCCTCAGCCTGGACTTCATTGTCCATATCACTATCAGCATGTTGATCAAAGCCATTCATCTAGTTTCTAGGAAGTTCTAAACTTTCCCACATCTTCCTGTCTTCTGAGTCCTCCAAGTCTCTAGGAAGTTCCAAACTTTCCCACATTTTTCTATCTTTTTCTGTGCCCCACCCCCATAAACTGTTCCAACTTCTTCCTATTACCCAGTTCCAAAGTTGCTTGTCCACTAACACCCAGCACCTAGATCACTGGGTGGTGGTGGGACCTCCACTTTTCATTCTATTCTGTTCTACTCTACTCTCCTCTACTCTACTCTATTTCTATTTCTATTTCCATTTCTATTTCTATTTCTAAGGGATGTTTAGTCTTTACTCCAGGAAAGCTGTGATGACATCCAGCATGTCTTGTGGGTATCCCCTGCCTCTTTCCATGCCTCTGTGGCTCCCCATCCCTGACCAGGACACAGCACTGGGCCAGCAGCATTTGATGCCAGACTCCACCTGCTCTCCCTTTGAGATCCAGCATGAACACCAACCTCAGTGCTTTGAGGACAAATATGAGCCCAGCAGTGGGTTAAGCCAGAGTAGGGGTTTCAGTGCTGTCCTCCTCCAGCAGCTCCTCCCCACAAATAAATGTGTCAACTGTGTCTACAGCGAGCTTGCTGTGCAAGTGCTGCTTCCAGAAACCCTGCAGGGAAGCATCCCGTGGAGAGGACAAGAACGCAAAACAGAGAGAAGATGAGGGATGATCTTGCAGTCAGGGGCTGGGATGCTCCAGCCTGAAGTCAGGACTAAGAAGAGACAGGAAATTCTGCAACCTTGGGGATAAGTGGGAATAGGGGAGAGTGGCTCAGGGTGGAGGTGGGAAACAGGGAAGGGCCTCTGAGGGCTGGTGGACTTGGGGGGCTACCTTGAGTTAGACGGATTCCCCTGAATCAAACTGAACAAGATCATGAGAACAAGCAGGTTGGGGGCCGTAATGGGTACTCTTGACTTGGAGGGTTTCAGTTGCTGGAGCCTCCTGAGGAGCCAGATGGAGCTTCAAAAGTCCTGAGCCCTGGGCTGAGAAAACTGGAAGGGGCAATGACAAAGGGTGGGTTCAGTCCCTGGAGTCAGCACGAGGGGTGGTTGAGAGGCCAGCAGGGCCTGATAGAGTGAGAACTCAGGGCTCAGGAGGTGCCACACCTATGCCATAACAGAGTTCTCAGGGACCTTAGGTTTCCAGAGCCAGGAAATTCAGTTTCAAATCCCAACTGCCTCACTTCCTGACTGTAACCATGGACAAGTTGCTTAACCTCCCTGTGCCTGCCTCCAGAGTGGGGCTGCCATTTGATGAGGTAACATACATGGAGTACAAGGAACTGTGCCCGGCTCAGATGCAGGACACAAGTTCAAAGTCATTGTTGTCCCCTCACAGTTCTGCCTTACGTAAGGACCTAAGGCTTTGAGGAAGGAGCCTGTGGGTGAACAATTGTTTCCTGGGGGACCTCTGAGCTGTGTGACATGGTCCCACCACAACATGGGGACTTGGCTGGGAATGGCTGAGTTGGGGGTGCCAATGGTTGGGGGCCTGGGTGGCAGCCATGTGCAGAGGCTGGACAGGACCCCCAGCATGTGGACTCAGGGTCCTCATCCCCAGCCACTGAGCATGGCTCCCCGTGAGGAGTGGACATGGGGCTGGGAGCACAACCTCCCCACTGGACACAAACTCTTGGCAGAGCGGAGGCCAGGCAGGCAGGGATCCTGAGACACCCCCAGCAGCTTTCATTGCCCTCATCAGCAGTGAGCAGAGGGAAGAGGGTGCCACCCACCTTGGAAGTCCCTGCTGCAGCTGTTGGGCTATGCCTGACCACAATGTGGGCTTTGCTATGGTTTGTTTCCTTCCCTACTTTTGATATTTGGAAGCCCACTTTTATATTTTACTGTGTGTTTTTATGGAAATGTTCATGGTGCACAAGAGCACATAAAACACCATGGTAGAGGAATTTTACTGCAATGCTGCTAAAATAAATGATGTTAGTGTTATGATTTTACAGAGTTTGCAGGTGCCGTTAAGGTGGTAAATAACTGAACAGTCACTGTATGAAAACTCACAGGTGGTGAGCAACAGGAATCAGTGTTAAGAGCAATCCTACCTTTCCACAATTTTGGGGCAATAAAGCAGAGTAGATTGCACAGGTAAACAGGCGCCAGGTGACCCAGGTAACAGCAAAGGTTGTCTCAGGCAAAAGGCATGACCTGACCTCAGAGGAGCCAGGTCTCCTTCCTGGTTCCGCCCTTGTGAGGTCCTGGCACCCCCTCCATCTCTCAAAGTGGTTTCTTCAGCTGCATCACTGGGACCATCCAGACTATCTCATGAATAGGCTGTGATGCCAAGCAAGGCAAACAAACAAGCAAACAAAAAACCCACCCACACAGCCATGATGGGGTCAAGAAAATATGGGTTTGGCCTGCCAGGGTTGGGATCTTCATGGGGACAAGGCCTCAGGGCTCGGATTCTGGGGCAGCAGGATCAGAGCCCAGAGGAAAAGACACCACAAAATCCCCATGGTGACTCACAACATCACTGATGGCGGCAGCAGCAGAGTGGATGCAGGCTCAGAGAGCCCAGTGAGCTATCACCAGCTCTGGAGTGACCCCTGGCCTAGGCCCTGAGTTCTGGCATATGAGTGTAAATATACATATGGACATATATAAGTGTGCACAGAAGTGGATGCATGAGGATGCAGCTCAGGTGCACATGGAAGTAGGTACACAGGCATGCTGGTGTGGCCTCCTGGTCATAGGCTGCAGTCACATATGTGCACAGAGTTGCAGTTTCTTACACCCATGTACACACTGGGCTGGCATGGCAGGGAATGCCCTTCCCTGACCAGGACCCTAGATGCTGGTAATTTAGAGACCTGGCCCAAGTGCACATAATCTGCCTTAAGAATGGAAGAGCCTTGGACCCTGGGTTTTGGGTGACGTCCTCAGGAGTGTGTGTGTGTATATGTACATGTGTATATGCATGGTGTATGGGTGTACATGTAGACACATGGTCATGTATGTTGACGTGTTGGCATGCATGCATGTGTATGGCTGAGTACAGGCATGAATATAAGTGTTTCTGTGCATGTGAGTGCATGTGTTTTCATGTGTGAACATGTGCATATGTGTATATGTTCATGTGGACATGTTTGGACATGTGCATGTGTATATGTGGGTGGGCACGCACATACATGGCTGTGTGTATGTGTTTTTGTTCATGCATATGTATGCATGTGTGTAAATGTGTGTTCATGTGTATATATGGGTGGGTGCACATGTACGTGGTTGTGTGTGTGTGTTTTGTTCATGCATATGTGTGCGTGTGTGTAAATGTGTGTGCATGTGCATGTGCTTCCTGTGCAAGTGTGTGTTGTGCATGTGTGGACATGTGGACTGACCCCAGCCTCCTACAGCTTTGGTCTCTCAGGTGTTGGCAGCCTGTTGGAGGGAATAACCCCATGCAGAAAGATCTTCAAACTCACAGAGAGAATAGGGCAGTTGTGACCAAGTCTAGGTTGCCCCTAATTCTCCTCTCAGGTCAGAGGCTTTAGGGCCAGGTAAAGTTTGTGCATGTGACATTGGAGTTGATCACCCTCCAGCATGCTTACACCCAACTCCTGCGCTGTTCAGCCAGGAACTCAAAAGCACTCTTTCCTCCCTCAGTCCCCTCCTGAGACATTAGTTTTGAAAGATTTCATAAAATCCCAGTAGAAATGCATGGGGAAGGTGTTTATGTCCCACTCTCAGGGCTCAAGTTGGAGATTCAAGTGTTTGGGCAATAAAACCAGAATACACAGGGACAAATTGACCTGTTTGAACCACCAGCCCCAGCCCCATGGGCAGCACTGCCCGTGCCTCTGAGGATCTGCCATGGGGCAGGCTCCCCATGCCCACATCCACTCCAGCAGGACTCAGTGGCTGACCACTCATGCCTGGGTCCCTCCTGGAGGGAAAGAGAGTCTGGGGTCCACATCTTCATCTTTTTCAGGAGGCTGTTCTGGAGGAATAGCTTTCTGCCTCCTTCTAAAGCTCTCACAAGCCAAGCCACCATCTGCACAGGGGTGGGGTAGGCAGGTGTGTGTGCACTGACTGGATGTCCCTGGTTCTGTGTGACTTCTGCTAGGCAACATCAGAATCAGTTGTCAGTCTGGGGCTGCTAGCACAGCCAAGCCTCCCTCATCCCGCTCAAAACCTGGTGCCCCTTCTCTGTCAGCATCATCATTCATGTTTTTCACACAATAAATCCACATAGAAAGGGAGTGGAACCCTCAGTGCCCAACCAGCTACTCCTGGCCCCTAAGGAAGAGGCCTTTTGTCCTGGAATCCACCACCCCAGGGAAGTTTCTCTGGTGAGTGCAACAGGTAAATATCCTGGAATGAGAAGCGGGACAGGTGGCTTTACTGGCCCCCAAAAGAAAGGACCTGGATGTTTCTGAAGCAGACAGTGATCCATAGGCTCTTTCAAGGAAGATACTCCCTGGGGAGGGGCACAATTCAAGGTGGGGCTCGAGGCCAGTCTGTGCCTCTCCTCGTCGCTTTGCCCACTAAAGACCTCCTGGGGACAGATAGAGAGGACTGTGGGCAAAACAAATCTAAACCACAGTGTGTTATAGTACGACTGACTACAGCTGTCCTTCCTGCTCCCCCTGGGTACAACAGCCCCAGTGCCTGGGTTCTTAAAGGAGGAATCTGTGGAGTGCTTTTGAGAGCTGTGCAGGAGCCCCAGAAAGCTGCAAGGTTGGTCCTGAGGACTGGTCCTAAAACCAGAGGCTGGGGCTTGGCATCTGAGGGCTGGGGATCAGTCCTAACTCAGCCATTTTCCATCCACATGAGCTTAAGCAAATCAGTCAATGGGGGTTACTCTCCTCCAGGATGACCCAGACTTCCAGCCCATGCTGGCCACTGAGAACCTGAGGAAGACAGAGTCTTGGAACAAGGGTTTTCTGCTGTGACCCTAGACCACAGGGTCTCCTTTGGGCCTGTGGCAGGGCACTAGGAGGAGGGCAGTGCAGATCTCTGGGCCTCACAGAATCCTTGGAGATGTCCCAGGGACCCTGATCCCTCTGGTCCCTGATCCAGTCTCAGTAGTCCCTGGCAAAGTTCTGCCTGGGGGAAGCCCCAGGCAGGGCGCTGGTGCCATCAGACAGGACTATGGGCAGAACCAGCTCTGTTCTCATTAGTGGCTGAGAGTGGCATGGAGCCAGGCTCTGAAAAGAGACCTCTGAAAGCCACTAACCTAGAGACAGGATCTGTGCCTGAAGATGGGGAGACTGTGCCTCCAGTCAGGCAGGAGTGACTGAGAGCTTTCTCCCTGGGCCCCTCAGGATCTCAGCAGATGTCGCAGAGGAGGAGGCCAGAAAGGCTGGCATGGAAACTCTTGTTGCCTCCCAGGCCTAAGCTTGTGATGCATGGGCAAAACTTTAAGGGCCGAGCTGTGCTGCAGTGGGTGGAGGGCTGCAGGATTCTGCAGCACAGGCTGGACTTGGGGCCTTCAGCATACAGAGCATGAGGCTGTGGAGGTGGGCGGCCCCACTGTGCAGGAAAGGGGGGTGGAAACCAGCTCTTGGGAACACCTGGGAATGCCATTTTATTCTGGCCTCTTAGAGGTAGTAAGGGGTATTTTTTCCTATTTTACAGATGAGTAAACTAAGGCAGAATGGTGGGATAATTTCCCTAAACATGCATGATATATTTAGCTCTGTGGCTTAGATTTTAGGATTCTCAGTCTTCAGTACCTTGATGTATTATGAGTTTCCTTTCCATAGTAAATTAGAAACTCAAAAATGGAAAGGAAACAATACAACTTACCCATTCTCTCACTGCTCACATTTCCTCTTGGTCATTTCTTTATGTGCGTATAAAATATGTATCTCAAAAAACTGAGTTAGTGCTGTATATGCCAGGGATGTCCAATTGTTTGGCTTCCCTAGACCACACTGGAAGAAGAGAATTTTCTTGGGTCACACATAAAACACACTTACACTAGTGGTAGTTGAAGAGCTAAAATAAAAAAAAAAAGAAAGAAAAGAAAATCACAAAAATATCTTTATGTTTTAAGAAAGTTAATGAACTTACGTTGGGATGCATTCAAAGCCTTCCTGGGCGGCATGCAGTCCATGGGCCATACATTTGATAAGCTTGGCATATGCTGTTTATAGCCTACTTTGTTTTTACTCAATAGTTCATGAACATTCCCTTGTTGTAAATGTTTCTCCGCAGCTGCATGTCCGTCTATGTATGTGCAGGCCTTCGGTTATGTCTGTGTCTGCCTGACTGGAGGCACAGTCTCCTGCTCTCCAGGCACAGATCCTGCCACTTGGTCAGTGACTTTCAGAGGCTTCTTTTCAGAGCCTGGCTCTGCACCACTCTGAGTTGTGTTGCATCATGCACAAAACATCCACGATGTTTTGTCCTTAAGATGGAGACAGGAATGGAGCTCCTGGTTCAGGGAGCACAGCCACCTGCAGGCTCGTTGACTTCTGGAGCTGCCCAGCAATCATCTGGCCACCTCTCATCCCCCACTCAGCCTTGATGCACATTTTGCAAATTCTTGCCAATGAATGGGTGAACCTTCAGCTGTTTTAATGTGCACCCTCCCTGACTGATGGAAGTGGCAGGAAGGAGTTTTAGTAAAATTAAAAGCACTGAGACTGGGAGCCCCCCGGGCCACTGTTGATGCCAGCCCCCACCCCAGGACACACACACACACGTGCACACACACACACACACACCACACTTCCTCTGCCTCCCAGGTGCTTCATTTGTATCTCCTTGGTTTGCTGGGGAGGAGGCATTTTTGTTTATGTGATAGGGGCCATTTATATTTTTTCACTATGGGAATTGTCAAAATTGTGGCTCTGGGTCCTGTTCCCAGTGAGAGTTCATTCACATTCCCAATATTCCCATGTGGACACAGGAATATTTCAAGGGCAGCCCATGTGTTATCTCACTCTTTCTACAAAAACACCCCTGAGCCCACTAAGGCCAAATTTAATCTGTGTTTTTGCAGGAAAGGAAACTGAAACTGAGGCATGATGTGCTCAGGGTTAGCCCTGCTGCTAAGCACCTAATGCCCTCAATTCTGTCATCTTTAAAGTGCCTCTTCCACAGGCTGGTGGGAGATCAGGTGAGAGGGTGAGGGCCGAGGGCTGCACACTGGGAATGACAGCTGTGGGTTCCGGGGACGGTGTGGCATGAGTGGCATGAGGGTCCTTCCATAGAGACATGGGTCTCTGCAGTCTCATGAGAAGCAACGTGCCCAGGCCAGGGGCACGGGGACAGATTTACCTGTGGCCAGTCACCTGGATAGGTAAAGGAAGTGTCAGCAAGAAGCTGGCTCACCCTGAGGTATTCTCCGCATAGGGATGCCCGTGGCATGCCCCAGCCGGTCCCACTGCTGATGGAGCTGAATGTGGAGGATGCGGCCTCACCTCTTGGCAGCTGACACTTTGTACTTACTTGACCACCTGGAGGAGACAAGTCCCTGATGGTGGCCCTCTCCTGGAGGACTCAGGTGGCTCCTGCACTGACACCACTGGCCTTGTGGCCACAGAGTGCAGGTGGAAATAGGGACCAACTTTGTAGAGGGCACAGCTCTCCCATGTCTCTTGTCTCCGTACCCCACAGCCTGGGCTTTGGAGCAGACAAACCTGGTTCAGCCCCACCTCTGTCACCTGTGACAGGACCTCACATCTCTCACCCTCAGTCTCCCTATCTGTGTCCTGGTTTTGCCAGTTGTCATAGAAATTGGCTGGAGCAGGTACCCAGGGCTGGCAGGTTTCCTGCATGCAGTGGGCGTTTTGTATTTGCTTTTGCTATGGTTATGAAGAAAGCGCCAAGAATTGATTGTAGGCTGGGTTTCTCTCCAAGTCTCTCACATAAACTAAGTTTGAACATGACCCTGCCTTGGGGTGGGTAGCAGATGGGTCCCTTCCCACCTGCCTCCAAGAACCCTATCCTCCCAGGAAAAGCAGAACCTCACTGCCTCAGATCTTACACAAGTTTCCTCTTTGAACTGAAGTCAGAAGTTTATATTCTGAGGGGGCTTTCAGGCTTTGGGGCTCAGTGTGAGGAATCTGTCAGTTTCTTCCTTTCCCTGTGGCCTGGTTTAGGTTTCTGAATTCCTTGCCTTGGGTAGAACAGGTGGGAGGGCAGGATGCTCTGAATCTGCCACCTTTTTTTGGCTTGGGAACTTCTTTTTCCCCCAGCAGTCAACAGGTGGCTGCTGAGCGTACGTGCATCCTAGGCCTCTTGGCTTGGCCCAGCCATCCCGCAGACCACTGCCCTGGGACACCTGGGGAACAGGTGCTGCTCTGAGCTCTGGAGTTGGAGCCAGGAAAAGGAAAGTTTATGTGAGCTTGGGGTCTGGCCTTATCCATTTTCTTGGTCCTGCTTGGCCCATGCTAGTCTTTGGCTGCATGCCTTCTTCAGGATTCTATGGATCCCTCTCTCACTTTATCATCTGAAAACTCCCTCAGTGACCCCACTGGTGTGGGGTCTCCACCTCCACAAGCTAGAGGAGAAGACTGCCACACAGCAGAGAGGAGCAGCTCCAATTGCAGCACAGAACAGGCTCACAACTCTGCGTAGATGTCTGTTCCTTTGGAGACAAACATTCCTTTTTTGCTGTGAGAGGTGCCCCCCAAACTTCTTCTGCAGCAACTGCTCCAAATTTAAAATAAAAGTTGGGAGGTGGTTGTTGGAAAGAATAGAGATCCCTTTCAGACGTCAGGACCTGTGTGCTGGAAGACAATTTCTGTTTTGTTTGTTTCCTTATGGTCATTCCTTGCTTCCAACTGTGCTGCATTCAACATGGCCTGGCCCCAGGGACTCACACTGGACCTGTGTTCTTACCCCAGGCCTGCTTTCCTGAGCACTGGCAGTGGATCCCAGAAGAGTTGGGTAGCCTCGGTTGAATCACGTCTCCTTGTGCCTCAGTTTCCTCCTCCGTAAAATGATGAGAATGCTAAATAGCTTAGGGATCAAAGAGGAAATCACAAGGAAAGTTAGAAAATACTTAAATGAATGAAGATGAAAGCACAACACAGGCAGTGCTCAGGGGGAATATATAGCTATACATTCTTCCACTAAGAAGAATAAATATCTCCAATAAACAACCTAACTTTACAACTGAAGAAAGTTGAAAAAGAGCTCACTAAGCCTAAGGCTATGATAAAGAAAGAAATAATAAAGAGTAGAGCAGAGATAAACAAAATAGAGAAGACAAAAACAATATAGACAATCAGACAAGCCAAAAGTCAGTTCCTTGAAAAGATCAAATTTGACAAACATCTGGTTATATGCACTAAGAAAGAGAAGACTAAAACGATTAAAATCAGAATGAAATTGGAGGACTTAGTACCAATTCTACAGAAATAAGAAATATAAGAAAGTACTGTGGACAGCTGCATGCAAAAAAATCAAATAACCTAGATGAAATAGATAAGTTCCTAGAAACACAAAAGTACCAAGACTAAATATGAAGAAATAGAAAAACTGATCAGCCCCGTAACTATTAAAAGAATTGCGTCAGCACCTGAGGGCTTTACTGGTGCATTCTACTAAACATTTAAATAACTAACACCAATCCCTCTCAAATTTTCCCCAAAAACTTAAGAGGAAGGAATATTTTCTCCTTTGTTGCATGTGACTTGCATTACCCTTACAGCAAAGCCAGACAAAGATACTACAAGAAGAGAATACTACAGACCATTGTCCATTATGAACAATGATGCAAAAATCCTCGACAAAATAATAGTAAAATGAATTCAGTTTAATATTAAAACGATTACACAACATGACCAAGTGGGATTTATTCCTACAAGAATAGTTTAACACACAAATGTCAGATAATGTCATATACTATATAACAGAATGAATAGACCACATGATCATTTCCACTGATGCAGGAAAAGCATTTGCCAAAATTTGGCTTTTTATAAAAACACTTAACAAACAACTAGTATAAGGAATCTCCCTCAATATAATAAAAGCCATATGTAAAAAACCGACAGCAAACATCATACTTAATGGTGAAAAATAAAAAAATTTTCCTCTATGGTCGACAACAATGCAAGGAAGCTCCCTTTCTCATATCTACTCATCAGTGCATTGGAAGCTCTAGGCACAACAATTACGCAAGAAATAGAAATACAATGCATCCAAAAGTGAAAGAAAGAAGTCAAACTATCCGTCTTCACAGGTGATTTGATCTTACATGTAGAAAACTCTAAAGGTTCAACAAAAATTCTGTTAGAACTACCAAATGAATTTATAGCAAATTAACAAGGTACAAAGTCAACACGCAAAAATCAGTTGCATTTCTTTCTTATCTTCTTCTTTTTTTTGTTTTTTTTGAGACAGAGTCTCACTCTGTCGCCCAGGGTGGAGTGCAGTGGTCCGATCTTGGCTCACTGCAAGCTCCGCCTCCCAGGTTCACGCCATTCACCTGCATCAGCCTCCTGAGTAGCTGGGACTACAGGTGCCCACCTCCACGCCCGGCAAATTTTTTTGTATTTTTTTCTTTTTATTATTATTATTATTATTATTATTATTATTATTATACTTTAAGTTCTAGGGTACATGTGCACAACGTGCAGGTTTGTTACATATGCACACATGTGCCATGTTGGTGTGCTGCACCCATTAACTAGTCATTTATATTAGGTATATCTCCTAATGCTATCCCTCCCCCCTCCCCCTACCCCACAATAGGCCCTGGTGTGTGATGTTTCCCTTCCTGTGTCCAAGTGATCTCATTGTTCAATTCCCCCTATGAGTGAGAACATGCGGTGTTTGGTTTTCTGTTCTTGCCATAGTTTGCTGAGAATGATGGTTTCCAGCTGCATCCATATCCCTACAAAGGACACGAACTCATCCTCTTTTATGGCTGCATAGTATTCCATGGTGTACACGTGCCACATTTTCTTAATCCAGTCTATCATTGATGGACATTTGGGTTGATTCCAAGTCTTTGCCATTGAAATAGTGCTGCAATAAACATACGTGTGCATGTGTCTTTATAGCAGCATGATTTATAATCCTTTGGGTATATACCCAGAAATGGGATGGCTGGGTCAAATGGTATTTCTAGTCCTAGATTCTTGAGGAATCGCCTCACTGTTTTGCACAATGGTTGAACTGGTTTACAGTCCCACCAACAGTGTAAAAGTGTTCCTATTTCTCCACATCCTCTCCAGCACCTGTTGTTTCCTGATTTTTTAATGATTGCCATTCTAACTGGTGTGAGATGGTATCTCATCGTGGTTTTGATTTGGATTTCACTGATGGCGAGTGATGATGAGCATTTTTTCATGTGTCTGTTGGCTGTATGAATGTCTTCTTTTTGAGAAGTGTCTGTTCATATCCTTTGCCCACTTTTTGATGGGGTTGTTTGTTTCTTTCTTGTAAATTTTTTTGATTTCTTTGTAGGTTCTGGATATTAGCCCTTTGTCAGATGAGTAGATTGCAAAAGTTTTCTCCCATTCTGTGGTTGCCTCTTCTCTCAGATGGTAGTTTCTTTTGCTGTGCAGAAGCTCTTTAGTTTAATTAGATCCCATTTGTCAATTTTGGCTTTTGTTGCCATTGCAACAAAAGGAATAAGGAGTAAGGAAAGGATCCGGTTTCAGCTTTCTATTTATGGCTAGCCAGTTTTCCCAGCACCATTTATTAAATAGGGAATTGTTTCCCCATTTCTTGTTTTTGTCAGGTTTGTGAAAGATCAGATGGCTATAGATGTGTGGTATTATTTCTGAGGGCTCTGTTCTGTTCCATTGGTCTATATCCCTGTTTTGGTACCAGTACCATACTGTTTTGGTTACCGTAGCCTTGTACTATAGTTTGAAGTCAGGTAGCATGATGCCTCCAGCTTTGTTCTTTTGACTTAGGATTGTCTTGGCAATACGGGGTCTTTTTTGTTTCCATATGAACTTTAAAGCAGTTTTTTCCAATTCCGTGAAGAAAGTCATTGGTAGCTTCATGGGGATGGCATTGAATCTATAAATTACCTTGGGCAGTATGGCCATTTTCACAATATTGATTCTTCCTATCCATGAGCGTGGTATGTTCTTCCATTTGTTTGTGTTCTCTTTTATTTCACTGAGCAGTGGTTTGTAGTTCTCCTTGAAAAGGTCATTTACACCCCTTCTAAGTTGGATTCCTAGGTATTTTATTCTCTTTGAAGCTATTGTGAATGAGAGCTCATTCATGATTTTGCTCTCTGTTTGTCTGTTACTGGTGTATAAGAATGCTTGTGATTTTTGCACATTAATTTTGTATCCTGAGACTTTGCTGAAGTTGCTTATCAGCTTAAGGAGATTTTGGGCTGAGACAATGGGGTTTTCTAAATATAGAGTCATGACGTCTGCAAACAGGGACAATTTGACTTCTTCTTTTGCTAACTGAATACACTATTTCTTTCTCTTGCCTGATTGCCCTAGCCAGAACTTCCAAGACTATGATGAATAGGAGTGGTGAGAGAAGGCATCCCTGTCTTGTGCCAGTTTTCAAAGGGAATGCTTCCAGTTTTTGCCCATTCAGTATGATGTTGGCTGTGGGTTTGTCATAAATAGCTCTTATTATTTTGAGATATGTTCCATTAGTACCGAATTTATTGATAGTTTTTAGCATGGAGGGCTGTTGAATTTTGTCAAAAGCCTTTTCTGCATCTATTGAGATAATCATGTGGTTTTTGTCTTTGGTTCTGTTTATATGCTGAATTACGTTTATTGATTTGCGTATGTTGAAACAGACTTGCATCCCAGCAATGAAGCCCACTTGATCATAGTGGATAAGCTTTTTGATGTGCTGCTGAATCCGGTTTGCCAGTATTTTATTGAGGATTTTTGCATTGATGTTCATCAGGGATATTGGTCTAAAATTCCCTTTTTTTTTGTCATGTCTCTGCCACACTTTGGTATCAGGATGATGTTGGCACCATAAAATGAGTTAGGGAGGATTCCCTCTTTTTCTATTGATTGGAATAGTTTCAGAAGGAATGGTACCAGCTCCTCCTTGTACCTCTGGTAGAATTTGGCTATGAATCTGTCTGGTCCTGGACTTTTTTTTTGGTTGGTAGGCTATTAATTATTGCCTCAATTTCAGAGCCTGCTATTGGTCTATTCAGGGATTCAACTTCTTCCTGGTTTAGTCTTGGGAGAGTGTAAGTGTCCAGGAAATTATCCATTTCTTCCAGGTTTTCTCATTTATTTGTGTAAAGGTGTTTATAGTATTCTCTGATGGTAGTTTGTATTTCTGCGGGGTCGGTGGTGATATCCCCTTTATCATTTTTTATTGTGTCTATTTGATTCTTCTCTCTTTTCTTCTTTATTAGTCTTGCTAGTGGTCTATCAATTTTGTTGCTTTTTTCAAAAAACCAATTCCTGGATTCATTGATTTTTTGGAGGGATTTTTGTGTCTCTATCTCCTTCAGTTCTGCTCTGATCTTAGTTATTTCTTGCCTTCTGCTAGCTTTTGAATGTGTTTGCTCTTGCTTCTCTAGTTCTTTTAATTGTGATGTTAGGGTGTCAATTTTAGATCTTTCCTGCTTTCTCTTGTAGGGATTTAGTGCTATAAATTTCCTTCTGCACAATGCTTTAAATGTGTCCCAGAGATTCTGGTATGTTGTATCTTTGTTCTCATTGGTTTCAAAGAACATCTTTATTTCTACCTTCATTTTGTTATGTACCCAGTAGTCATTCAGGAGCAGGTTGTTCAGTTTCCATGTAGTTGAGCGGTTTTGATTGAGTTTCTTAGTCCTGAGTTCTAGTTTGATTGCACTGTGGTCTGAGAGACAGTTTGTTATAATTTCTGTTCTTTTACATTTGCTGAGGAGTGTTTTACTTCCAACTGTGGTCAATTTTGGAATAAGTGTGATGTGGTGCTGAGAAGAATGTATATTCTGTTGATTTGGGGTGGAGAATTCTGTAGATGTCTATAAAGTGTGCTTGGTGCAGAGTCGAGTTCAATTCCTGGATATCCTTGTTAACTTTCTGTCTCGTTGATCTGTCTAATGTTGACAGTGGGGTGTTAAAGTCTTCCATTATTATTGTATGCTAGTCTAAGTCTCTTTGTAAGTCTCTAAGGACTTGCTTTATGAATCTGGGTGCTCCTGTATTGGGTGCATATATATTTAGGATAGTTAGCCTTCCTGATGAATTGATCCCTTTACCATTATGTAATGGCCTTCTTTGTCTCTTCTGATCTTTGTTGGTTTAAAGTCTGTTTTATGAGAGACTAGGATTGCAACCCATGCTTTTTTTTTGTTTTCCATTTGCTTGGTAGATCTTCCTCCATCTCTTTATTTTGAGCCTATGTGTGTCTCTGCAAATGAGATGGGTCTCCTGAATACAGCAAACTGATGGGTCTTGACTATTTATCCAATTTGCCAGTCTGTGTCTTTTAATTGGATCATTTAGTCCGTTTACATTTAAGGTTAATATTGTTATGTGTGAACTTGATCCTTTCATTATGATATTAGCTGGTTATTTTGCTCATTAGTTAATGCAGTTTCTTCCTAGCATCGATAGTCTTTACATTTTGGCATGTTTTTGCAATGGCTGGTACCGGTTGTTCCTTTCCATGTTTAGTGCTTCCTTCAGGATCTCTTGTAGGGCAGGCCTGGTGGTGACAAAGTTAAGACTGTTGAAAATTGGCCCCCACTCTCTTCTGGCTTGTAGAGTTTCTGCCAAGAGGTCTGCTGTTAGTCTGATGGGCTTCCCTTTGTGGGTAACCTGACCTTTCTCTCTTACTGCCCTTAACATTTTTTCCTTCATTTCAACTTTGGTGAATCTGACAAGTATGTGTCTTGGAGTTGCTCTTCTCGAGGAGTACTTTTGTGGCATTCTCTGTATTTCCTGAATTTGAATGTTGGCCTGCCTTACTACGTTGGGGAAGTTCTCCTGGATGATATACTGAAGAGTGTTTTCCAACTTGGTTCCATTTTCCCTGTCACTTTCAGGCACACCAATCAGATGTAGGTTTGGTTTTTACACATAATCCCATATTTCTTGGAGGCTTTGTTCATTTCTTTTTACTCTTTTTTCTCTAAAATTCTCTTCTCACATCATTTCATTCATTTGATCTTCAATCACTGATACTCTTTCTTTCAATTGATCAAGTTGGTTACTGAAGCTTGTGCATTTTTCACATAGTTCTCGTGTCATGGTTTTCATTTCTATCAGTTTTTTATGGTCTTCTCTGCATTGATTATTCTAGTTATCCATTCATCCATTCTTTTTTCAAGGTTTTTAGTTTCTTTGCGCTGGGTACGTAGTTCCTCCTTTAGCTCTGAGAAGTTTGATCAACTGAAGCCTTCTTCTCTCAACTTGTCAATGTCATTTTCCATCCAGCTTAGTTCTGTTGCTGGAAATGAGCTACATTCCTTTGGAGGGGGAGATGCGCTCTGATTTTTTGGATTTCCAGCTTTTCTGCCCTGCTTTTTCCCCATCTTTGTGGTTTTATCTGCCTTTGGTCTTTGATGATGGTGAAGTACTGATGTGGTTTTGGTGTGGGTGTCCTTTCTGTTTGTTAGTTTTCCTTTTAACAGTCAGGACCCTCAGCTGCAGGTCTGTTGGAGTTTGCTTGAGGTCCACTCCAGACCCTTTTTGCCTGGGTATCAGCAGTGGAGGCTGCAGAAGACAGAATATTGCTGAACAGCGAGTGTTGCTGTCTGATTCTTGCTCTGGAAGCTTTGTCTCAGAGGTGTACCCAGCCATGTGAGGTGTGAGGTGTGAGATCTTGGTCTGCACCTAGTGGGGGATGTCTCCCAGTTAGGCTACTCAGCGATCATTGACCCACTAGGGCAGACAGTCTGTCCATTCTCAGATCTCAACCTCCATGCTGGGAGAACCACTGCTCTCTTCAAAGCTGTCAGACAGGGACATTTACATCTGCAGAGGTTTCTGCTGCTTTTTGTTTAGCTATGCCCTGTCCCCAGAGGTGGAGTCTACAGAGGCAGGCAGGCCTCCTTGAGCTGTGGTGGGCTCCACCCAATTCGAGCTTCCCGGTGGCTTTGTTTACCTACTTAAGCCTCAGTAATTGTGGGTCCCCCTCCCTCAGCCTGGCTGCCACCTTGCAGTTAGATCTCAGACTGCTGTGCTAGCAATGAGGGAGGCTCCATGGGCGTGGGACCCTCATGGCCAGGTGTGGGATATAATCTCCTGGTGTGCTGTTTGCTGAGACTCTTGGTAAAGCACAGTATTAGGGTGGGAGTTACCTGATTTTCCAGGTGTTTTGTGTCTCAGTTTCCCTTGGCTAGGAAAAGGAATTCCCTTCACCCTTGCACTTCCAAGGGAGGCGATGCCTTGCCCTGCTACAGCTCTCACTGGTCGGGCTGCACCCACTGACCAGCACCAACTGTCTGACATGCCTCAATGAGATGAACCTGGTACCTCAGTTGAAAATGCAGAAAACACCTATCTTCTGTGTCGCTCATGCTGGGACCTGGAGGCTGGAGCTGTTCCTATTTGGCCATCTTGGGCACTCCCCCACAATTTTTTGTAGTTTTAGTAGAGACAGGGTTTCACTGTGTTAGTCAGGATGGTCTCGATCTCCTGACCTTGTGATCTGCCCATGTTGGCCTCAGTTGCATTTCTATACATTAATAGTGAACAATCTGAAAAAGATATTAAGAAAATATCGTCATCCCATGGTATCTGCATGGCATTGGTTCCAAGACCATCCTCATATACCAAAAGCATGGCATACTCAAGTTCCACAGTCAACCCTGCAGAACTTGCAACCTGTGAATGCAAAAAGTGTAAGCTACATACATGTGGGGTTTGTATCCCAACACTCAATCTGCATTTGGTCATAGATTTAGAACCCACTGATACAGAAGGTTGACTCTATTTATTTAAAAACAATCACATAGAAATGGACCTGCATAGTTCAAACCTATGTCGATCAAAAGTCAACTGTAATTCAATTTATAATAATATCAAAAAAAAAAATACTTAGGAATTAACCGAGGTGGTGAAAGATTTGTACAATGAAAAGTAAAACATTGCTGAAAGAAATTAAAGAACAAGTAATGAAATGGAAACACATGCCATGTTTATGAATTGGAAAATTTAATATTGTTAAGATGTAAACACTATCCAAAGACATCTACAGATTCATGCAATCCCTGTCAAAATCTCAGTAAAGTTAAAGCTCATCCTAAAATTCATATGAAATCATAAGGGACTCTGAGTAGCCTGAACAATTCTGAAATAGAACAAATCTAGATGACTTGTACTTCCTTATTCCAATGTTTATTACACAGCTGAGCTGCAGTGATGGAAACAGTGTGGTACTGGCTTAAAGCAGACATACATTGCAATGGAATACAATACAGAAGACTGAAGTAAGCTATTGCAAATATGGTCAAGTGATTTGATCAAGACTATTCAATGGGAAGTAGATAGTCTTTTCAAAAATGTTGCTGGGAAAAAATGGGTGCATTTTCTTTTCCTTTTTCTTTTTCTCTTTGACATAGAGTTTTGTTCTGGTTGCCCAGGATGAAGTGCAATTGTGCTATCTTGACTCACTGCAACCTCCACCTCCTGGGTTCAAGTGATTCTCTTGCCTCAGCCTCCCATGTAGCTGGGATTACAGGTGCCCATCACCATGCCCAGCTAATTTTGTGTTTTTTTTTCTACTAGAGATGGGGTTTCACCATGTTGGTCAGGCTGGTCTCGAACTTCTGACCTCAAGTGGTCCACCCACCTCGGCCTCCCAAAGTGCTGGGATTACAGGCATGAGTCACCATGCTGGGTCATTGGGTGCATTTCCTGATACCATATACAAAAATTAGTTTACAATGGATCAAAGACCTAAATGTAAGATCTAAAAATATAAAACTCATAGAAGGAAACATGGCAGGAAAGCTTCACAACTTTAGATTTGGCAGTAATTCCTGGGATATGACACCAAAGGCATAGGCAACAAAAGAAAACAAAATAGACAAGTTTGATTTATGAAATTAAAAAAATGTATCAAAGGACACAATTATCAGAAAAAAAGAACCCACAGAATAGAATAAAATCACAATATTTGATAATCACATATTTGATAAGGAATTAATATCCAGAATCATAGAGAAGTCCTAAAACTCAACAATAAAACGAAGAACTCAATTCAAAAATTAGCAAAGACTTGAATAGATATTTCTCAATAAAAGAGAGATATGAATGGACAATAAGCACACAAAAAGATGCTCATTATCACTGCGCATTAGGAAATGCAAATCAAAACTACCATCAGCTATGCCTTACAGTGAAATCACCTTTGCAAAAATTATGGCATTGAAAGAAATCAGACCTAACCAACTTCATCTGGTTTCTAACCTCCAAGCTGCCCTTGTTCTTTCCTGGGTTAGGCTAACCTAACTGTGGAAGCAATTTAGTTTATAGTTTAACTTGAAAACTAAGTTGATTATACACCTTCTTTACACAAATCCCCTCCTTACTTGGGGGAGAAGACCTACTTTGTAAAACTAACCAATTATTCACACAACTAGAAATTATGGCTCAGAAGTCGTGCAACCACAGGCCACAAGATTCCTAACCTCCCCAATTGCTCCCACAAATAGCATTGCTATTGTTAAACTCAAGAATGGTGTTTGAAGTTATTCTTCAGACCTTGCATCCTGATGCACCAGCTGGTGCCACCCAAACTAATAAACTGGCTCATCTGGCCTTGCTATCCCACCCAGGAACTGACCCAGCACAAGAAAATAAGTGCTAACTCCCCAGAATTTTTATCCCAGACCCAACCAATCAGCATTCCCCATTCTCTAGCCTCCTGTCCACCAAATTATCCTTAAAAACCCCCTGCCCTCTCAATTTTTGGGGGAGACTGATATGAATGATAATCCTGTCTCCTGCATGGCTGGCCTCATGTTAATTAAACTCTTTTTTTACTGCAATACTGCAGTTTTGGTGAACTGGTTCCATCTACACAGCAGGCAGAAAAATCCTGTCCAGTGATTACAACTGGATTACACTCATTAGGATGGCTACTACATAATTAAAAACAATAAAATGAAAGAAAAAATGTTGGTGATGATGTGGAGAAATTGGAATCCTTGTACACTGTTGGTAGAAATATTAAATGCTGCAACAACTATGAAAAAGAGTATGACAGTTTTCCAAAAGATTAAAGATAGAACTACTGTAGGATCCAGCAATTCCACTTCTGTGTACACTCCTAAAGGAATTGAAAGCAGGGTTTTAACAATGTTTGTGTACCCGTGTTTACAGCAGCATTGTTCTCAATAGCTTAAATGTGAGAGTAACCCTAATGTCCACTGATGGATGAATAGGTAAGCAAAACATGGACTATCCTTACAGTGGGAAGTTACTCAGTCTTAATTCAAAAGGAAGGAAATTCCAACACTTGGCTACAACGTGGATGAACTTGAGGACATTATGGTAAGTAAAGTAAGTCAGCCATAGAAGGACAAATCCTGTATGATTCCAATTATATGAAGTCCTTAGAGACATAAATCATAGAGAAAAAAATTAGCATGGTGGGACAAAGGGGATAGGGAAGAGGGAATGGGGAGTTAGTGTTAAATAGGGACAGAGCTTTATGATGGGAACATGAGCAAGGTCTCAAAATGGATGGTGGCAATACTTGCAAAGCATGAATGTATTTCATACCACTGAACTGCACAGGTAAAATAACTAAGACAGTAAATTTTATGTTATGCATGCTTAACCACAATTAAATTGGAAAAATGAGGACAGATGCTGTCCACCTGTGGATCAGAGCAGGAATCTTTGGGATGTGCCCAGATGTGCCTGGCTCCATCCCTTCCTGTCTTCTCCCCACAGTGCTCACATTAACCTCAGTCTGAATTCAGGTGTGGTGAGAGAGGAGTTGTGGCTGAAGAGTGCTCCCTGCTTCCGGATAAACAGTATGGATAGAAGGACATATTAGCCTGAGCTGACTACTAATCAGAATGCAGGGCAGGAGTGGAAAGGGTCCACTCCCAGGCACAAGGCAGGTATCAGCAGAGTGGAGACCTGTCCAGAGGCAGACACAGCCACAGTGCTCTGTGCTTTCTCTTTGGAAGGTGCCAGAGATGAGGGCACTTATTAGCCAAAAGCAATGTTGAAATTAGCTGGCTGGCTGGGTAAAAGCACAGCTCAGAGGCAATATGTCTGCCAGGGTTCCTGATTTTCTTAAAGGCTGAAGTCACAGAAGCAAGGAAAAACAAACTCAGGGGCTACTGAGATGAGCGCCTTTAGAGATAGTGCTTGCTTTTGCAGGGCAGGCTGCCTGTGTCCCCCAAGCCTGGTGGCATGCCTGACTTCCATGCCAGCCTGGACCTAGAGGAGAGAGATGTGCATTTGTGGCTGGGAGGCAGCTATATTCCCTTCCTTGTGCTGGACAAACATCTGGTTGGCAGGGACATGCCCATTATACAGCTCTGATGCAGCCATAAGGCATCCTTGGAAACCTGCCTGCAGGTGGTCCCCAGGTGCCAGCACTTCCTCCAAGGGATACCACAGGATCCTGCCACCCTCGTCCAGCTCTGCCCAGAGCCACTGGACTAGTGGCAAAGAAAGTCAGCCTGGATGTCTGAAAGCCAGGATGTGAGAGCAAGGGTGGGAGAGGTCAATGAGGTGGATCTCCTCAAATGCCCAGCTGGAAGCAGGATGGGGGGCATACTGACTGCAGCCATGGGGAGCAGGGAGGAGCGTGAAACTGGGTGGGGCAGATCCTCTAGGACCTGACGGAGAGGATGAGAGACCTGACAACAGGAAATAGGAATGATGAGAGCCAGCTCTCCCAGCTCTGTCTCTCTGCTAGGTCTCTCCAGTTAGGATGACTGCACCAACCTTGCCCTTTCTCCTTGCAGAAGGCTATTTATAACATTGTCTCTGCTCTGAAGCTAGGCCCAGGGACTGTGGTCCCTGAGAGCTGAACTCTGAAGCCCAAAGCCTAAGCCCTCTCACACAGGGCCTCTACTCCTGCTACCTGGCCCTCCTGAGCCAGCTGCTGGACATTGGGATCCCCCTCAGGCACAAGGTCACTAAGTGCCTCCTTGCCACTGGGGAAATGTTGATCAAAATCAGTGCCGAGCAGTGGAGCTGACAAGTCGCCCTCACAGACATTCTTACTGCACTGGGTAAGCATCTGCCCAGGAGTGGGGAACACAGGGGCTGGACACAGGTCCTCCTTCCTCTGACCCCGTGTATTCCTTTATGTAAAATGGGAGAAAGATATTTAGACCACAACAGCTTCTAAGGTCCCTTCCACCCCAAACTCCCTGACCTACAACCCAGTTTCCTGCATGAGCCCCGGAGTGTAAAAGGCTCCCCTCTGCTGTACCCATGTGGGTCTTTGCTTGCATAGGGGAGAAACAAAGGAATGATTTTGGTTTCACAAAATAACTTATACACTTGGCCTCCCTTAATTCGTCCATGTCATTGGCAGTATATTGAGCACTGATGTGACACCAGGACCTGTTCCAGGCAGGATTGTCTTGTTCCTGTATGCCAAAATCTACATTTTACAGATCTTGATTACAGATTTCTACACCCTTCCAGTGATGTGAAACCGTTTCACCACTAATTTGAAAGGGGGGCTCTCTCTGCAGTCTTCGTTTGCCTACTTAGGACTTCAGGGGGCCCAGGGCTGCTTTCCCCAAGCTGCTCTGCTCCAGGAGGCCCAGCCTTCCTCTAGGTGATTGGAAGAGAAAAGATTCCCTTGTGGTGACCATGGTGAGGGGCTCAGAGCCCTGCAGCCTGGTGCCGAACCTGGTGTTAGTTCAGAACTCAAAGCCTGTGCCATACCTCCTCTCAGGGTGGAGGAACAGAGGGCAGTGAGTAGTATGGCCTCAGCCCACATACAAGACATGGAAATTCACAGGCATGACAGGGCCCCTGCTCCTACCTTCACTCCCAGATCCTGACTGTCAGACATGCAGGCTGACTTTCCCTGCCACTAGTCACATGGCTCTGGACAGAGCGGGAGGAAGGTGGCAAGAGCCAGTGTCACTGCTAGTAGGAAGTGTTGGCACCTGGGGAGCACCTGCAAGCAGGTTTCCAAGGATCCCTATGGCTGCCTCAGGGCATTTTAATGGGTACGTCCCTGGTAACCACAGATGCTTGTCCAGCACAAGAGAAAACAGGCAGAGAGCTGGCTCTCAGCCACAAATGCACATCTTTCTCCTTGAGGATCAGCCTGGAACAGAAGTCAGGCCTGCCACCAGGCTTGGGGGACCCAGGCAGCCTTCTTGCAAAAGCAATCACTGCCTCTAGAGGTGCTCATCTCACTGGCCTTACTTGGTGTCATGGAGTGTGGTTAGAAGTGAGTCTGTGTGAGCTGCCTGGAATCACAGTGGCCTCTGTTCCCAGCTTCTTCCTCCTGGGCTGAGCCTGTTCATCTGTTCCCTGTAAACCAGCACAGGGCATGGAAGGAAAGGCCAGTGATTTTCACCTCTTTTGCAAGCCCTGTGCCAGCCCTATCCACTGTTGGTCCTCCCTGAACTCTTGACAGGCAGCTGTAAGGTTGTTGGCACCTGCCTGCAGAAGACCCTGCACCCTGCCCCACCTTAAGAGGCAGCCTCCCTCCCTCCCTCCCCTGCTCCACCCTTTTCCTGCTCAAGTTCAAGAAGAAAAATGGGCCACTGCTCAGAACCCGCTGTGCCTGGCCAAGATGGACGCCCAGGACCTCAGCTTTTCCTGTTGGGTCTCATGGAGGCATTGAAGCTGCAGGGCCTCGCCCAGGTGCACACATCACCCCATGGAATCTCCAGTCCCAGCCCTGCCCCAGCTCTATGGGCATGAGACCCCTGGGCCCACTGCCTGGGCAGCTCTCCACTCTCAGCGGTGAGTTGATTTCAGTTGGGTTCAGGGTAGCGCAGGGTGGGAGTAAGAGACACCCAGGTATGGCTCAGGAAGATGGTCTCCGGCAGGCTTAGCGCCAACAGCACGACCTACCCATCAGCTTATTTGTGTGAGATGTAAAAGTCTCAGGTGACTCGGACACAGGAGAGGGAACAGCCCCACTTAGAGATGGGTAGAGACTGCCCAGGGTACCTTTTCCTCGCAGGAGGCCCACCCCATGTGAGGCGAGGAAAGGCATGGGCAGGCAGAGCCCAAGAACACAGTTGACTTTGGGGTCCAAGGGACTCAAAAGCACTCCCTGATGGGACCTGGGGCAGGATTTCACCTACCTCTGCTTCGGTGACTCCAGTGGTTTCTATCACTTGGGGCCACTTAGGAAAACAAACTGCACGAGGTAAATCAGAGGGATTTAATGCAGGGGTTGAGGCTGGACAAGTAGGAGCATAAGTTTTGTGATGCAGAGGAAGTAGCTGTGCCCAGGAGGAGGAGCAAGGGCTGAGAGGTTGTGGGGATGTGGAGCTCAGGGGGGGGGGCCCAACTAGGATCTCAGAGCTCTGAGGAGGTACTGGTGGCCGCTGAGCCACGAGGAGGGCCCAGATGCGGTCTCAGAGCTGGGAGAAGGGACCTGTCAGGGTGCACAGCCGGCTGGGGCGGTTTTTCCTTAGTCCAGAGGAGGCGGCCAGATGGGGTCTCTGAGCTCAGAGGTGGGGGCTGGGCAGCGCTGTCTGGAGCCCGGTTTTGAAAGTGACAGGAAACCACGCCGGATACAAGGTAGTCACTATGCCATGCCAGCTGACCTGTAAGATAACCGGAAGTTACTGTGCCCACCTTTCTCCTTTGCACCCTGCCCACAGGCTGCCCCTCTGGGTGACAGTGTGACTGTCCTGCTGGTGGCTCCTCCCCGCGAGCAACAGGAGGGTCATCCTGAGGTTACAGGGACAGCCCTTCCCTGCGGGGCTGATAGCTATCCAAGGCTGTGCCCTCCTGCTGCTGTGGACCTGGCCCAGATGTGCCAGGCCTGTGCTGGTTGAGACTTCACCACCACCCTGAGCTGTTATCTGTACATCAGGTGTCAGCTTGGCACAGAGAGGTTAAACTCACACAGGGTCACACAGCAAGTTGGGGGACTGGGGTTCACTCCCCAGTCCTGCCTCTCTGCCGCTCACAGGCTGGTGGGAAGAGACAATCACTGTTCCCCGCGGGAGCCCAGCAGTAAAGCGCCAGGACCGAGGACTAAGGTGGGGCCCTGGGAACACCCCCCCTCCCAGCAGGGACAGCGGGCCTCAGTGGTGTGGGATTTGCTCCCTGCAGCAGCACCCCTGTAGAATCCTGGGGTGCACTGTGCTTTCCTTGAGGGGAGGAGTGTTGAGGATTGCCTGGCTGCATGGAGAAGAGGGTGAGAGGGTCAGCGAGAAAGGCAGGGTCTCCAGTGGATGTTGTTCCGCAGGCACCGGGAGGCTTTGTAGTTTTTTGAGAAGAGGAAGAACCGTGTGAGGCAAGTGGACTTACCTGTGGGGTGTCTGGGTGATTACTGCTCATAGTCAACTCTGAAGAAATGGTCAGAGATGAAGAAATAAGGTGTTTGGACAGCTGCCTGAACCCTGATGCAAAGAGTAGGCTGCAAATGTGACTCTGAAAAGGGAAGTGCCTGTGGGACAGAGGGGAGGTGGGTAGGCATGGCTAGCAACAGCCTTTGGAGCTGGGACACCTGGACCCTCAGACCAGCAGTTCCCAGGGAGAGAAAGGCTGGGGTGGATGGCGCTTACTAACGCCTCCTTTGATCCCACCCCATGGGACAAACAGAGGCTGTGGGCCGAGTCCAGCACAGCCCTTCAGAAAGCACCCACTCTGCCAGTCCAACCAAGGCAAATGCCCTGACCCCTGACACCCACGACTGGTGCTGGCTACTCTGGACACAGTGCAGTGGGAGAAGGAGAAGGAAAAGGAGGTCCCCATCAGTTCATTGGTAAGCAACTGACCTTGGGCTAAGAAGGGGTGCTCAGAGACTGGGATGGGCAAAGGCCATATTTACCACTGTCCTAAAGACTGGGGCAGCCTGTGGTATGCGGGTGGGGTGAGCTGACTACCTGCCTCTATCATAGGGCCTGTTGGAGAGAGTCCTTTGCTGAGGAGCAGAGGAAGGAGGCCATGGCAGTCACCCAGGCAAGGGAAGCTGGATCAAGTGGGTGGAGCAGTAGGGCAGCCAGGGGAGTAGCATGAGGAGGTAAATCTAGGTGCCTGATATGAGGGCCAGGCAGAGTAGCAGTGGACAAGGATGTCAGGCCCTGAGATGGACACTTACCCTCCAAGGCTATAAGTTGGGCTTTACAGCTTCCAGGGGAGTGGGAATTGCAGAGAGGGGGTCTTCTACCCTGGGCCCTCACCCGTAGCCAGGCCCTATAGAAGAAGTGGGCATCCCCTTTGCAGCCCAGGAGTTCACACTCCCCAGGAAGCCAGCAGAGTCTGGCTATAGAGAGGAGCTCTGCAAGTCGGGGATGATAGGCTTTCTGGGCTGACCCTGTGTTCCCTCCCTCCTTCTGTGTCCTCTGTGCAGGCCACTGCCCAGGAAGCCAGCACCCTCCTGGATGCAGGACATCCTGGGCAGGGTAGTGGGCTACTGACAGTTGGCCATCTTGGCTGGTGGCTACAGTGCCTGTCACCTGCATCTGCTGGCTGCCTACCCCAACCATAAAAAATGTCCTGCTTCCTGGAATTAAAAGAAAATAATTACTGAGATGATAAAGATACCTCATGACCAAGCCTCCTGGGTATAATACTCCCAGTTATAAGTTTTGCAGATATATGCATATACATATATATATATAATATTTTGCTCTTAAAGTAGTTATGTTTACCATTTATTGTAATAAAGCTCAATGAGCTGATACTAACCTACAATATGGAACAATTTCTTTGCATTATACCCTATGGTTTAATAGTTACTTGGTTTTGCCCTTACCTCACATTGCCTATCTTCTTGGTAACCACAGGTCTCAGGTGTGCCCTGGTACTTAATTTTTTTCTCTTTTATCCATTTGGTGTTATATGTGTATATATATGTGTATATATATTACATATAAATAATATACATGATTTTAAAATGACAAATAGTTTTCTAACTAGGAGAAAGTTGCATTTTCTTTAGCAAAATCCACATGTTTGTGTTTTATAAACTTCACTAAAAACACATTTTATACTCCTGCTATTATAATTTTCAGTAATGAAAATTCCCAGTGTAAAAAACTGAGATTTTAATTTAACATTGACTTTAAGATTTTAAACTATTGAAGATAATTTTAAGATTAAATTTACCAGATTAACCTTACCAAAGATTACTAAAGTCATGTGAATTAAAAAGCATCTGAGCTAGTTTCTATCAGTCTGGCCCTTTTCTTTAGGTCAACTTATTTACACTCTTTGATGCAGTTTAATAGTGAAATACCACTTCCTGATGACACATATAACAGACAAGCAGACAAAAGAAGACAAAAAGATTTTTTATTGGCCTGTTTTCAAATATTTTCTCATTGACTTTAGACTATTAATTAAAAAGCTACAACAAATGCTAAAGGGGAGAGTTACCGTCCAAGGCCTTCTTAAAAGAGGGAAGATGAAGCAGCAGGATACAACTTCTGAGATAACAATTTGAATGATTTCAAAAAGAAATAGATTATAGAATTTAAATTAAAAACTTCTTGTATTAACAATATTTTTAATGAAATTGTGTTTTATCCAATTATTTAGTTTTGTATGAGTGTATTTGTAATATCAAAGTTCAATTTCTAGAAAAACTTTATTGTATATTTTCTTAGTTATAGCCAACTAATCACACAACATTTTAAAAAATTCTTTTTTTCTTGTTTTTTACTAATCTTGATATAATTTAGGTCATTCAGAAAATGCTTGGATTGTCTGGCTTGTCATAAATATTTATCTTCCTTGCAAAACCAAGTCATTTTATTTTAGGGAAAAATTTATCATATGAGACTCTCACATAAATTTACTTTTGTTTATGCTGTCTTACAAAAAAAATCCTCATTTTTTAAACTATTTTTTAACATTGACCTTGTTTCCTGGTTCCTTTTTTACCTTGTTTTATACAAAACACTTAAATAAGTTTTGAATTGGACCAAAATTTATTATTAAAAACACATTAGTAATAAGAATGTTACTTTACGTTAGTAAAACAAGAGTGTTTTACTGATACATATACATTTAAGTTAGAAAATACCTAGAAATTTCAGACATTTAATAAAACATTTAATTTAACTTTAGGTCCTAAATTAAGACAAATTTGTTTCTAAATATTTATTCCATTACATTTACCTAGTGTATTAGTCCGTTTTCACACTGCTGATAAAGACACACCCAAGGCTAGGCAATTTACAAAAGAAAGAGGGTTATTGGACTCATAATTCCACATGGCTTGGGAGGCTCCACAATCATGACAGAAGGCAAGAGCAGCAAGTCACATCTTACATTGATGGCAACAGGCAAAAAGGGCTTGTGTAAGAAAATTGTCCCTTATAATAATCATCAGATCTCATGAGACTTACTCACTATCACGAGAACAGCAGGGGAAGAGACCTGCCCACATGATTCAATCATCTTTCACTGGGTCCCTCCCACAACACGTGGAAACTCAGGGTAAGATTTGGGTAGGGAGACAACCAAACCATATCACCTAGTTATTTTAATAGTCTACCTAGATTATTTATAAAACCTGTGATAGTCAACATTTAAAGTTATTTTTCTCTCAACCATTTTTATAGCCTATGAATTTCAGGTAATTACCTAAGTAAGAACCTTAAGATTAAATATAGGCCAGGTGTGGTGGCTCACACCTGTAATCCCAGCACTTTGGGAGGCTGAGGCAGATGAATCACTTGAAGCATGAGTTTGAGAACAGTCTGGCCAACATGATGAAACCCTGTCTCTACTAAACATACAAAAATTAGCCAGGTGTGGTGGCACACACCTGTAATTTCAGCTACTTGCGAGACTGAAGAATGAGAATCGCTTTAACCTGTTAGGCAGAGGTTGCAGTGAGTTGAATTCATGCTACTGCACTCCAACCTGGACAACAGAGTGAGACCCCGTCTAAAAAAAAAAAAAGATTAATTATATGTTTACTTTACAAATTATTCAAGATTTAACTTGAATCTTTCAGTAATCTTTCAGTTTTCTGAAACTGATATCCTTCAGTTTTCAGTAATAATGATATTAATATCTTATTTATTTAAAAATTATACAAGCAAAGATCATTCTAGTTTTGGCTGGGTTTGCAGTTTTATGCCATGCCAAATTTTGATGATTTATATAGTATTTGGCAGGGATAAGTATGAAATGGTTTAATCAATAAATACAAACAAAAATGTATGCTGCCAATTCTTGACATTTCTAATATTGATTTGCCAATAATTTTAAAGCTAGTTTATTTATTAAAGGTTGTGCATAAGTCTTGTGAACTTGAAAAGCATTTGGGCTTATTATTAAATTCATGAGTACTCTTTAAGTTTAAACCAAATTTGGTACTTTGTGGCCAGAAATACATAAACAAGTGCACATACACATAAACACACACATACACACTCATACAAACAGAGATTTGTAGCCTATAGTTTTTACTTCAGAACTCTGAAATGAGATATTAATACAAACACTTTGGTTAGCAAAAACAATAACACAAAAAGTTGGATGAAAACAGTAGATTTTATCTCAATAGTTTCCTTTCATAGTAAAGTCTAGTTTACTTCAGACTATTAGCAATCTAAAGCAAAGTCTTAAAGCAGACTATTAATATTCTGAAGTCAGTTTTAAGCAGACTTAAAGCAGGCAGAACAAAAAGCAGAGAAATAGAGAACTTAATAGTTGCAGGTCGACCTTTGAGCTCTGAATTTGTATGTAATTTGCCTGTCAGTTTAAAATGTGCATAAGATCATACCTAATGTGTAGTAAAGGCACCATAAATCCAAACGGAGTGCCCAAGAGAGGTTGTTCTGTGGCCTAGGATTTAGTGGAGTTGATCAAAATGTACTGATTGTGGATGGGACTCCACAGTGTCACCACTAAGTGATTTCTGGCCTCTTATGTGCCTTAACTTCTCTCTCTGAAGGTCTATCACCTGCAAAAGAGCTCACAATGTGGAGTGACCAACTCCTATCTGTGTTTCCTGGATGAAGCTTTTTAAAACTAAATTGTTGGGAGTTCCCTGTAGAGCCATGGCAACATTGCAGGGTATCAACACCCTAGACATTCCCACTCAGCCCTTCGTCACCCAAAGGTACCTTTCAGCCAGGATAATAAAAATGCCTTTTCTCTTTGGACCTCAGGAAACTCCAGTCTCTCATTTATTTATAAAAATTACACTTCAGTTTCTCACCCAAATGGACAGACAAGCCAATAAAGATTAATTAGAACAGAAAGGGCAATGGAGAAGACTCTTTAGAATTCACCTCTGAACTAGAATTAGGATCCTAAACAAACAATTTTGTTTGTTGTTGATCCTAAACAAACAATTTCCAATTTCCATATATATGTATATATATGGAGTTTTGCTTGCTTCTGACAGTGAAGGCAAGTTTTACTGCTTCCATCCTGATAAAATGCAGGTAACTCCTTTCTGGAGTTTCAGCTCACTTCCAATAGAAAAGGTGAGTTTTAGTTTCTTCTTGCTTCTAAAATGGCAGAGAGCAGTCTGCAGCCAGTGGCCCTTTCCTAGGTAAGTACCTAAATTGGGTTTTATTTTTTTTATAT
>NC_037684.1:612736-627707 GCF_003255815.1 Theropithecus gelada | reverse complement strand
ATATATACCTAAGACCACTGGGTTTCATTTGTTATATATCTATATCTATATTTATATCTATATCTATATTTATCTCTATATCTATATCTATATCTATATATATGAGTTACCTGCCTTTTATCAGTATGGAAGCAGTAAAACTTGCCTTCACCATCAGAAACAAGTGAAACTCCATAAAAGAAGTTGTACAGCAAAATAAACTTTAGATGTCAACCAAATTTGGGGATATTAGGGATTCTCCGGGAGGAGGGGCAGGCCTCAGCACATTTTCTCATTGGTTTGAGTCATAAGGATAGATCAAGCTGGTATCAAGCACTGACAGGAGATTTGTCAAAGATCGGGGCAGCTCCACTGAGAATCTCTCTGTGGTTACTAGTTGTGAACCCAAAATATCTAAGAGAGGTCTCAGTCCATTTTAATAGTTTATTTTGCCAAGGTTAAAGACATGCCTGTCACACAGCCTCAGGGGGTCCTGATGATATGTGCCCAAGGTGGTCGGGGCACAGCTTGTTTTTATACATTTTTATACATTTTATACATTTATACATTTGTTTTATACATGATGTACTATACGTAGTACATCAATCAATACATGAAAGATTTACATTGGTTTGATCTGAGCGGGCAAGACAACTCTGAGGGCTTCCAAATTATAGGTAGATTTGAACATATTCTTTTTATTTTTATTTTTATTTTTTTGATACGAGGTCTCACTGTGTCACCCAGGCTGGAGTGCAGTGGTGTGATCTCGGCTCACTGCAACCTCTGCCCACTGAGCTCAAGTGATCCTACCTCTTCAGTGTTCCAAGTAGCTAGGACTACAGATGCATGCCACCATGCCTGGCTAAGTTTTTTGTATTTTTTTCAGTGGAGGCTGGGTTTCACCATGTTGCTCAGACTGCTCTGCAACTCCTGAGCTCAAGTGATCCACCCTCCTTGGCCTCCTAAAGTGCTGGAATTATACAGGCATGAGTAACCACACTTGGCCAGATTTAAACATACTACGAATGGTAGTTAGTTAGAAGAGTTATTAGCAGTAGAAAGGAATGTCAGAGTCAAGATAAAGGGTTCTGGAGACCAAGGTTTTATTGTGCAGAAGAAGCCTCCAGGTAGAAGGCTTCAGAGAAAATAGACTGTAAATGTTTCTTATGACACTTAATGTTTGTGTTAATGTTAATGCTGGAGGGATATAATGAGGCATGTCTGACCCCCTCCTCCACAATGCCTGAACTAGATTTTCTGATTAACTCTGAAATGTTTTCTTGGCCAAGAGGAGGAGTTCATTCAGATGGTTTTGGGAGGGTATCTTAGAATTTCATATTTGGTTTATATTTACCAAGTTTTTCACCGAAACTGAAAGTTGCCAATAGTTAGCATTGTTCCGCGTGATTGAGACTACTGAAGAAACAGTTTTACATCCAAGGTGTTTAGGTAAAAGATTATAGGAAGGCAAATTTGGGGGTGGGGGCAGGCTTGTTTAGAGGGTTACAGGATTGTTTTAAGTTAGAATAAAGCTGAAGGTTTGAGCAAGTTGTGGAAGGTTTGTAAAACATTTAATATTGTAAAGGAAATTCTGTGTGTTTGCATATTGGCTAAAGTTAAAAAAGTATCATTCAGATTTTTCATAAATTGAACATTAAAATAAAAGCACAACATGCTTTTCTTGGAGCATTGATCTGCTCTTTAACAGAAAATTGTAAAGAGTTATAAGAAAGTTTAATGAGACTCTTACCTCATGGTCAAACATTAAAATTGGATAGATTTGTCTATAAACTTATATTAAGAATTGAGTTTGACATTAATAGTACCATGATGCAAAGGTGAAATCTGGCTCTCTCTCTAGAACAAGATTTTCATGTGATACTAAATAATGATGAAAAGCTTCTTTTTGCCTTTTGAATAAGGTATAAGAAAAATAATAAAAAGAAAGAATTGTTTAGAAAGCTAAGTTTTCCCTCTATTAATGAGTATAGGTTTTTGCCTTTAAAAAGTTTTGAGTTATCATTTTGGCCGAATGGATGACTTATGGTAACCTAGAATTCTATTTTATAATATAAAATGATTTAAACCTTTGATATTTGACAAATGTTCCATAATCATATTATAAATTGTGTCTTTTTCTGACCTAATTGAACTTTTAGCTATTAGGTCTCCTAAAGTACAAAAATGACATATTTGATTTATATAATATAAAAATCATATAGTAAGCATGGTCAAATATGAAATGGTGTTAGAATTTCTTTGTGCTGTATTTGTAAAAATATATTATTGTTATATATTCCAAAGTTATGGGAAACTCTTATAATTGTAATATTTTAGTGTACATTTTGCATAATTATAATTGTTATGTCAAATTCTTGTGTGGAACATAATATAAATTTATATTTAATTTTGGCTTCAATAGTGGCTGTCCTAAAACTTTTTGCCATCCACAGAAAATTGTGACTTGGTAATTATGCTTTTAGCTGACTCCTAACTCTTGCCATGGAACTTTGGCTGCCAGGGAGGGATTTCAGGGAACCAAAGGGACTTCGGGGAGGCTGGCTGCACTCCAGGTTGTGGGTAGTGATCTAGTTGTGGGGACTAGGGTTGTTTTCACTTTGCAGGGTGGTCTTCAGTCTTCTGGCAAAAATCTTTGAACGTGGCTTGGACTCCAGTCCAGGCCCTCTGGTTCTCTTAGGCGAGCACTGATTCTTCTTAGCTGCTATCAGAGTTCCACGGCGACCCTCACCAGCACTCCTGGACACCCTCTTCAGCCTTGCAATCACCCAAGACTCTGAGACATTCTCTCAACTTCATTTGCCCTTGTGGGTTGCCAGTCCCAGTTCAAAGATCATTATTTCTGTCATAGTTCCTTCCATTCCCAGACCAGCAGGAGCATCTGGGAGGCCCAGGATGAAGGGAGGCAGTAAGCTCAACGGCCCGGCCATCTTTCACTGACATCCGCCTCAGGGGTATCAGGAGTGATTCCATTACCAAGAGACCCCTCATCAACTTAATAGACTGTATTCCCATTCCATTGGGACCGAATTCCTGCACACAGCCTCTTTTGGAAATGGAATCAGAAGAGCAGTTTCCAGAGCTCACCTCACATTCTTGAAACTCCTCCTCCAGCGGGAAGCAACCACGGAGACGGCCCGAGGAGGCCCTATGGTCAAGACTTTTAGGGTCCCGAAGTGGTTGTGGCAGGCAGCTTTTTAGCGAACCAGGCTGACTCTGCCTGTCCCATTTTCCTCTGTTTAGGCAGGCTGACAGCCCTGACAGTTCAATCCCAAGGCTGCCTCGCAAATGCGCATGCGCCAGTCTCAGCGCACAGTGAGTCACCGGTGAGCTAAGGCTTGCCTCACAGTGAATGCAACCGTTGACTGGCGACAAGTATCTGTGGCTTGGCAGAGAAGGAGACCTCTGTGGACCTGCGTCCACATTAGACTCTAGCCTGTCTTCTTTGAAGGATCCACGTGATATTCCCACAATCCTAGGAGATGGCAGTGGAGAGTCAGCCTGAAGAAATTTCAAGCAGACCTTCAGAAATACAGCGCGATATCCCCAGGGGGCCAAAAGGACCTGCAGGATGTGTCAGGCCTGCTTAAATGGTATTGATGTGAGTATCCTTGAAAGTTGCCCCCTGTGATTTCTAGGAACAGCCCGCTTGTGTTTCCTAGGGCTGCTCTCTCCCCAGTGCGTCTTCGTGGTAGAGCAGCACCGCACAGTCTCAGAAGCTACCCTGCTGTGTGTTGATAAGGGAATGTTGCGAGTGATGTATGTTTCCGCGCACGCATGTGTGTGTGCATAAGTGGTTGGTGTCTGCTGAAAGCAATGTGGCTCACACGCTGCAGGACTTTCGTTTTGGACTCACCCCACCTTCTGGTGCGCCTGTCTGAGTGGCTCTGCTTGGGCTGCCTTTCGTGTCCTTTGTTTTTCTGTGTTTCCTAAATGCGCGGTGAACTGGGGGGCTGACTGGACACGCCTGGGTCCAAATCACATTCCCCCGCAAAGAATCCACTCTTGCAGAAAGAAGAGGAGCACACCACACCTAAGGACAGACATCTCCCAAGACCAGGCTAGCTCTGCCTGAACCATTTTCCTCTGCTTATGCAGGCTGACAGCCCTGACTGTTCAGCTCTCAAGGCTGCCTCGCGAATGCCCATGCGCCAGAATCCGAGCGCCTTGCGCAAGCGGTGAGGGAAGACTCCCGTCAGTGACTGTCACTGTTGCCGGGCGACAAGTATCTGTGGCTTGGCGGAGAAAGAGACCTCTGTGGGGTACGTCGGCGTTGGACTCTTGCCTGTCTTCTTTGAAGGATCCACGTGATAGTCCCACAATCCTAGGAGATGGCAGTGGTGAATCAGCCTGAAGAAATCTTAAGCGGAGCTTCAGAAATACAATGCGAAATCCCTAAAGATCCAAAAGGACCCGCAGGATGTGGCAGGCCTGCCTAGACCGTTTGAGGGTGAGTCTCCTTGAAAGTTGATCCCCCTTAATTTCTAGGTACAGCTCGCCTGTGTTTTCTGGGGCTGCTCTCACCTGTAGGGTTTCGGGGCAGAGCAGTACCGGGCAGTCTCAGAAGCTGCCGGGCTGTGTGTGTGGTTATGGGAGTGTTGCGAGTGATGCATGTTTCCGTGTGTGTGTGTCTAAGTGGTGTCTGCTGAAAGCAATGTGGCTCTCACACTGCTGCACTTTCCTTTTCATGTTGCCCCACCTTCTGGTGCGCCCGTCTCTGTGGCTCTGCTCGGGCTGAGTTGCTTCATGTACTTTGTTTTTCTGTGTTTCCTTAATCCGCGTTGGATTGGGGGACTGGCTGAGACACGCCGGGGTCCAAGTCACCTTCCCCTGCACAAAAGCCACTCTTGAAGAAAGAAGAGGAGCACACCACACCCAAGGGCAGACACCTCCCACGATTTCTTTGTCCTGGGACCGACCTAGGACCAGATCCTCGCAATCCTGTCTCAGAGCCGCTTGAATCCAACTCGAGTTCGGTTTTGAGCCGAACAGGTGCTTCACCACATGAAGTGGGCACTCCTCCATCGTCTTCGGATTTCATTCAGGGAGGGAGTGGTGAGCAGCCATAAGTTCCGATTGGGGAGAGTATATAATTTGATGAAGTGTGGATGGGGTCCGCACCTTTACCTGCAAAAATGTGCAGAGATGACACAGAAGGTGCTTCCAAATCTATCCTTGCAGTCTCTTCATTGCACAAGCTGTTTACACCATGGCCCTGTGCTCAGGTGGGAGGACTCCAATGTGCAGGCAACAGCTGGATCACACACTGGGGCCATTTGGCCGGCTCCCAATTTTGGCTTTCATTCATGGAACCACGTGAGAGTGGGATGGATTGATGCTGGGTGGTCTGTGGCCTCCACACTGGCCTCCTCTATTCCTCACTTCCATGTTCCTCCTGGGCCTAGGGTTTCTTGGATCTGGCTCCAAGTCTTCCATAGTAAAAGTTTCCCAGTTGCCAGAAAACCACACTCATGGAGATCCATTTCATGAGTGTTTCCTTCTAAACACTGTCACGTTTTAATGACTGGGCAGCTGTGATATTTTTGGAATAGTAAATTCCCACTATATCCACCATCAAAGAGCCTATTTTTCTCTGACTTCTATCAGAGGGCAGCATGATTCCTGTAGCATGAGAGTAGGCAGCATGAGAGCAGGCAGCCAGTCTGGCTTTTGCCTGGTAATCTAGGCTCTGCTTCATTTCATCTGCACGTCCTTTCTCATTGTGGAGGCGATTTATCACTGGGCTGTTGCTGGGTGGACCTGACTCTTGCCATGCATATTTTGGCTGCCAGGGGTTTCAGGGAGAAAAAGGGACTTCGGTTAGGCTTGTCGCACTCCAGGTTGTGGGTAGTGGCCTAGTGGTAGGGGCTGGGGTTGTTTTCACTTTGCAGGAGGCTCTTGGGTCTTCTAGCAAAAAACCTTTCAACGTGGCTTGGACTTTATCACAGGTCCTCTGGTTTTTTTAGGCGAGCATTTATTTTTCTTAGCTTCCATGTGGTGTCAACAGTGACCCTAACCAGCACTCCTGGACATGCTCATCAGGATTGTGATCATCCCAGAAGGCCTCTGAGAAGGCCTCAATTACATTTGCTCTAGTGTGTTGCCAGTTCTACTTCAAAGACCTCATATCACATTGGACTTGTTTTCGTCATGTTTCTTTCCATTGCCAGACTGCTGTGCTGAGAAGCAGGAGCATCTGTGAGGCCCAGAATGAAGTGTGGCAGTGAGCTCAAGGACCCGGCCATCTTTCAATGACATGCACCTCCGGTATATCAGGGATGATTTCATCACCCCAAGACCCCTCAACATTTCACCAATTCCATCACACAGCCTCTTTTGGCAATGGAATCAGAAGAACCATTCCCAGTGCCCACCTTAAATTCTAGAAACTTCTCCCCCTCCACTGGAGCCTAACCACGGAGACAGCCCGAGGAGGCCCTATGGTGGAGACTTATAGGGTCTCCCTGTGGTTATCTCAGACAGCCTTATTCCCGAGGCCAGGCTGGCTCTGCCTGTACTATTTTTCTCTGGTTAGGCAGACTGACAGCCCTGACGGTTCAGCTCCCAACGCTGCCTCGCGAATGCGCATGCGCCAGTCTCTGGGCACCTTGAGCAAGCTGTGAGCGAAGGCTCGCGCCACAGTGAATTCCACTGTTGCCTGGCTGCAAGTGTCTGTGGCTTGGCAGAGAAGAAGACCTCTGTGGACGTGGGTACACGTTGGCGTTTCACCTGTCTTCGTTGAAAGATCCACGTGATAGTCTCACAATCCTAGCAGGTGGCAGTGGCGGGTCAGCCTGAGGAAACCTGAAGTGGAGCTTCAGAAATACACTGCAAAATCCCTAAGGTCCAAGAAGATCTGCAGGATGCGTGAGGCCTGCCTACTTGGTGTGGGGGTATCTCCTTGAAAGTTGCCTCACTGTGATTTCTAGGTACAGTCCGCCTGTGTTTTTCAGGACTGCACTCTTGCCAGATGGACTTCCTGGAGAAGCAGAACTGCGCAGCTTCAGAAGCTGCTGGGCTGTGTGTTTCTTTGGGAGTGCTGCGAGTTTTGGATGTCTGTGTGTGTGTGTGTGTGTGTGCGTGTGTGTGTGGCTGTGTGTATGTGTGTGTGTCTGCATGTGTGTATAAGTGTTGTTTGCTAAAAAATATTTCACTCATGCACTACTGCCCTTTTTTCCCGAGTTGCGCCACCTTCCGGTGCACCTGTCTGTGTGGCTCTGCTTGGGCTATGGGGCTGCGTGTTTTTTGATTTTTCGTAGTTCCTGAATCTGCGGTGAATTGGGATCTGACTAAGACCAACAGGGATCCAAATCACCTTCCCATGCAAAACAACTAATCTTCAATAAAAAACAGGAGCATATCACACCCAAGAGCAGACACCTCCCAGTGCCTCATTGTCCTGCAGCCAACTCAGTGCTAGACCCTAGCAGTCCTGTCCGTAGGGCTTCTTAAATCCACCTCGAATTCGATTTTTAGCCAAGCAGTTGCTTTACTTTGTGAGGCGGGCACTCTTCCATCATTTTGGGATTTCATTCTGGGACAAAGAGTGTGAGCAACAGTTAAGTTAGATACGGATGAGGGTACAATCTGTTGAGGTGTGGATGGGGCCCCACAACTTCAGCTGCAAAAAAGTTGCAGACAGGTGACACAGAAACTGCTGCCAACTCCATCCCCGCATTCCCTTCATTGCACAAGCTATCCATAATGTGGCCCGGTGCCCAAGTTGGAGGACTCCAACTTGAGGGGAACGAAAAAAAAAGTTTAACTGAAAATAAAAAAGAGTTTAACTCTGTGAGATGAAACCATACATCACTGAATATAAAAAAAGGTTTAACTCTGTGAGACGAATCCATACATCACAAATTATTTTAACTGATAGATTGTTTCTGGTTTTTATCCTGGGATATTAGATTTTTCACTATAGTTCACTGTGGGCTCCAAAATGTACCTTCATAGAGTCTGCAAAAAAGGTGTTTCCAACCTGTTGAATCAAAACAATGGCTTAACTCTGAGATGAATCCACACATCACAAACCATTTTTACAGATACATAGCTTTTAGTTGTTATCCTGAAGTGCTCATTTTTATACATTAGGCCTCACTGTTCACCAAAATGTCTTTTTGTATATTCTACAAAAAGAGTGTACCCAACATACTGAATGAAAATAAAGGTTTAACTCTATGAGATGAATCCACACATGGCAAAGCATTTTCACTAATAAATTATTGCTAGTTTGCATCGCAGGATATTCAGTTTTTCAATATACTAGTCCATGGGCCCGGAAATGTCTTTCCGTAGATTCTTTAAAAAGAGTGTTACCAATGTGTTCAATAAAAAAAGAAATGGTTTAGCTCTGTGTGATGGATCCACTAATCACAGAGCTTTTTCACAGATAGCTTATTTCTAGTTTTTATCACAGGACATTCAGATTTTTAATATAGTCCTCAGTGGGCTCCACAGTGTCACTTCATAGATTCTACAAAAAGAGTGTTTCCACCTTGCCCTTCATAGATTTTCCATAAACAATGTTTTCAACCTGCTGAATCAAAACAGTGGTTTAAGTCTTTGAGCTGATTCTACTCATCTGAAAGCATTTTCACATATAGCTTGTTTCTAGTTTATATTGAGAGATAATTGGTTTTTCACTACAGGCTTCAATAAGCTTCTCAATGTCCCTTTGTAGATTATTTAAAAAGTTTCCAACCTTCTAAATCAAAACAATGGTTTACCTATGTAAGACAAATGCACACATCACAAAGCATTTTCACAGATATCTTGTTTCTACTTTTTATCATGGGATATTCCATTTTCCACTGTAGGCCTCACCGGGCTTCATAATGTTCCTTTGTAGATTCTACAAAATGAGTGTTTTCAACCTGCTGAGTCAAAACAAAGGTTTAAATCTGTGAGATGAATCCAGACATCACAAAGGATTTTCACAGATACCTTGTATGTAGTTTTTATTGCGGGAAATTTGATTTTTCCCAACAGGCCTCAGTGGACTCTAAATGATCCCCTCATAGATTCTACAAAAAGAGTGTTTCCAACCTTCTGAATCAAAACAAAGTTTAGCTCTGTGAAATGAATCCATACATCGCAAAGCATTTTCACAGATTGCTAGTTTAATGGCAGGATATTTGGTTTTTCACAATATGCCTCAATGGGCTTCAAAATGGCCCTTCGTAGATTTTACAAAAAGAATGTTTTCTAACTGCTGAACCAAAACAAAGGTTTAGCTCTGTGAAATGAAATTGCACATCTAAAAGCATTTCTACAGATTGCTGTTTCTAGTTTTTACCATGGCATATTCGGATTTTCACTATAGGCCTCAAGGGGCTTTGATATATTCCTTCATAGATTTTACTGAAAGAGTGTTTTCTAACTACTGAATTAAAAGAAAGGTTAAACGCTGTGAGATGAATCCACACATTGCAAAGAATTTCCACAGGTAGCATCTTTCTAACTTTTATCACAAAATATTCATTTTTTCACAATAGGCCTCAATGGGCTCTGAAGTGTCCCTTCATAGATACCACAAGAAGTGTGTTTCCAATCTGCTGAATCAAAACAAATGTTTAAATCTGTGAGGTAAATGCATGCATCATAAAATATTTTTCAAATGTAACTAGTTTTTAGTTTTTGTCATGGGATATTCTATTTCTCACTACAGGCCACAATGGGCTAAGAAATGTCTCTTTGTAGATACTACAAAAAAGTGTTACCACCCTGCTGAATCAAAACAAGGATTTAACTCTGTGAAATAAATGAACACATCACAAAGTATTTTTACATATAGCTTGTTTCTAATTTTTTTTTTTAATTATACTTTAAGTTCTAGGGTACATGTGCATAACGTGCAGGTTTGTTACATATGTATACTTGTGCCATGTTGGTGTGCTGCACCCATCAACTCGTCAGCACCCATCAACTCGTCATTTACATCAGGTATAACTCCCAGTGCAATCCCTCCACCCTCCCCCCTCCCCATGATAGGCCCCGGTGTGTGATGTTCCCCTTCCCGAGTCCAGGTGATCTCATTGTTCAGTTCCCACCTATGAGTGAGAACATGCGGTGTTTGGTTTTCTGTTCTTGTGATAGTTTGCTGAGAATGATGGTTTCCAGCTGCATCCATGTCCCTACAAAGGACACAAACTCATCCTTTTTTATGGCTGCATAGTATTCCATGGTGTATATGTGCCACATTTTCTTAATCCAGTCTGTCACTGATGGACATTTGGGTTGATTCCAAATCTTTGCTATTGTGAATAGTGCCGCAATAAACATACGTGTGCATGTGTCTTTATAGCAGCATGATTTATAATCCTTTGGGTATATACCCAGTAATGGGATGGCTGGGTCATATGGTACTTCTAGTTCTAGATCCTTGAGGAATCGCCATACTGTTTTCCATAATGGTTGAACTAGTTTACAATCCCACCAGCAGTGTAAAAGTGTTCCTATTTCTCCACATCCTCTCCAGCACCTGTTGTTTCCTGACTTTTTAATGATTGCCATTCTAACTGGTGTGAGATGGTATCTCATTGTGGTTTTGATTTGCATTTCTCTGATGGCCAGTGATGATGAGCATTTTTTCATGTGTCTGTTGGCTGTATGCATGTCCTTCTTTTGAGAAATGTCTGTTCATATCCTTTGCCCACTTTTTGATGAGGTTGTTTGTTTTTTTCTTGTAAATGTGTTTGAGTTCTTTGTAGGTTCTGGATATTAGCCCTTTGTCAGATGAGTAGATTGCAAAAATTTTCTCCCATTCTGTAGGTTGCCTGTTCGCTCTGATGGTAGTTTCTTTTGCTGTGCAGAAGCTCTTTAGTTTAATGAGATCCCATTTGTCAATTTTGGCTTTTGTTGCCATTGCTTTTGGTGTTTTAGACATGAAGTCCTTGCCCATTCCTATGTCCTGAATGGTATTACCTAGGTTTTCTTCTAGGGTTTTTATGGTATTAGGTCTAACATTTAAGTCTCTAATCCATCTTGAATTAATTCTCGTATAAGGAGTAAGGAAAGGATCCAGTTTCAGCTTTCTACTTATGGCTAGCCAATTATCCCAGCACCATTTATTAAATAGGGAATCCTTTCCCCCATTTCTAGTTTTTCTCAGGTTGATCAAAGATCAGATGGCTGTAGATGTGTGGTATTATTTCTGAGGACTCTGTTGTGTTCCATTGGTCTATATCTCTGTTTTGGTACCAGTACCATGCTGTTTTGGTTACTGTAGCCTTGTAGTATAGTTTGAAGTCAGGTAGCGTGATGCCTCCAGCTTTGTTCTTTTGACTTAGGATTGTCTTGGAGATGCGGGGTCTTTTTTGGTTCCATATGAACTTTAAAGCAGTTTTTTCCAATTCTGTGAAGAAACTCATTGGTAGCTTGATGAGGATGGCATTGAATCTATAAATAACCTTGGGCAGTATGGCCATTTTCACGATATGGATTCTTCCTATCCATGAGTATGGTATGTTCTTCCATTTGTTTGTGTCCTCTTTTATTTCACTGAGCAGTGGTTTGTAGTTCTCCTTGAAGAGGTCCTTTACATCCCTTGTAAGTTGGATTCCTAGGTATTTTATTCTCTTTGAAGCAGTTGTGAATGGAAGTTCATTCATGATTTGGCTGTTTGTCTGTTACTGGTGTATAAGAATGCTTGTGATTTTTGCACATTAATTTTGTATCCTGAGACTTTGCTGAAGTTTCTTATCAGCTTAAGGAGATTTTGGGCTGAGACAATGGGATTTTCTAAATATACAATCATGTCATCTGCAAACAGGGACAATTTGACTTCTTGTTTTCCTAACTGAATACCCTTTATTTCTTTCTCTTGCCTGATTGCCCTAGCCAGAACTTCCAACACTATGTTGAATAGGAGTGGTGAGAGAGGGCATCCCTGCTTAAAGCGCAGTATTGGGGTGGGAGTTACCCGATTTTCCAGGTGTTGTGTGTCTCAGTTCCCCTGGCTAGGAAAAGGGATTCCCTTCCCCCTTGCACTTCCCAGGTGAGGTGATGCCTTGCCCTGCTTAAGCTCTCGCTGATTGGGCTGCAACAGCTGACCAGCACTGATTGTCCAGCACTCCCCAGTGAGATGAACTCAGTACTTCAGTTGATAATGCAGAAATCACCTGTCTCCTGTGTTGCTTGCGCTGGGAGCTGGAGACTGGAGCTGTTCCTATTTGGCCATCTTGCTCCGCCCACCAATCTGTTTCTAATTTTTATCGTGGGATACTTTTTTTCACTATAGGCCTCAATGTGCTTTGAAATGTCCCTTTCTATATTCCACAAAAAAAAAAAGTGCTTAAAACCTCCTGAATCAAAACAAAAGTTAAACATGGGGAGATGAATGCACATGTTGCAAGGTATTTTTACAGATAGCTTGTTTCTAGTTTTTATTATGGGATATTCAGTTTTTAACTATAGGTCTCTTTTGGCTCTGAAAAGTTCCTGTGTAGTTTCTAAAAACAAAGTGTTTCCATCCTGTACTTAGTAGATTTTACTAAAAGAGTATTTTCAACCTTTTTAATAGAAACAAAGGTTTATTAATTCTGTGAGGTGAATCCACACATCACAAAGTATTTTTACAGATAGCTTGTTTCTAGTTTTTATCACAGGATATTTGGGTTTTCACGGTAGGCCTCAATGACTTTGAAATTTCCCTTTGTAGTTTCTACAAAAAGAGTGTTTCCATTCTGCTGAATCAAAGCAAAGATTTAGCTCTGTGAAATAAATCCACACATCTTAAAGTATTTTCACAGATAACTTTTTACTAGTTTTCATTGCAGCATATTTGGTATTTTGACTATAGGCCTAAATAGGCTCCAAACTGTTCCTTTGTAGATTCTACTGAAAGAGTATTTCCAGCCTGCTGAATCAAAACAAAGGTATAACTCTTTGAGATGAATGCACACATTGCACAGCATTTGGACAGATATCTTGTTTCCAGTTTTTATCACGGAATATGCTGTTTTTCACTATAGGCCTAAATCGGCTCCGAAGTGTCCCTTCTTAGATTCTAGAAGAATAGTGTTTCCTACCTGCTGAATCAACACAATGGCTTACTCCTGTGAGAGGAACCCATAGATCTCAAAGCAAGTTCACAGATCGCTTGTTTCTAGTTTTTATTGCAGAATGATTGGTTTCTCACTGTAGGCTTCATTGGACTCTGAAATGTCAATTTGTAGATTCTCCAAAAAGAGTGTTTCCAACCTACTTAATCCAAATAAATGCTTCACTCTGTAAAATAAATCCAAACATCACAAAGCATTTCAACGGTTAGCTTGTTTCTAGTTTTAATCAAGGGATATTCGATCTTTCTCCGTAGACCTCAATGGTCTCTGAAATGTTTTGTCGTAGATTTTACAAAAAGAGTGTTGCCAGCCAGCTGAATCAATACAAACGTTTAACTGTGTGAGATAAATCTTCACATCACAAAACATTTTTACAGATACTTTGCTTCTAATTTTCATGGCGAAATATTCTGTTTTTCACTATAGGCCTCAATGGACTCCAAAATATTTCTTTGTAGATTTTACTAAAGAGTGTTTCCGACTTACTGAAACAAAACAAAGATTAAACTCTGTGAGATGAATCCACACATTGCGAAGCATTTTCACACATTACTTGTTTCTAGTTTTTATCAAGGAATATTCAGTTTTCCACTGTAGGCCTCAATGGGTTCCAAAATGTCCCTTCACAGATTCTACAAAAAGAGTGTTTCAAACCTGCTGAATAAAAATTGCGATTTAACTCTGCAAAATGAATCCATGCATTGCCAAGAATTTTCACCAATAGTTTGTTTCTAGTTTTAATTGCAGGATATTTGGTTTTACACGAGAGGCCTCAGTGGCCTCCAAAATGTCCCTTTGTAGATTCCATAAAAAGGGTGTTTCCAACCTCCCATTCGTAGATTTTGTGAAGACTGTTTCCATCCTGCTGAATCAGAAAAAGTTTAACTCTGTGAGATGAATTCATGCATCACAAAACCTTTTCACAGAGAGCATGTTTCAAGTTTCTTTATTTTATTTATTTTATTTTTTTATTATTATTTTATTTTATTTATTATTATTATTATTATTATTATACTTTAAGTTCTAGGGTACATGTGTATAACGTGCAGGTTTGTTACATATGTATACTTGTGCCATGTTGCTGTGCTGCACCCATCAACTCGTCAGCACCCACCAACTCGTCATTTACATCAGGTATAACTCCCAATGTAATACCTTCGCCCTCCCCCCTACCCCCTCCCCAGGATAGGCCCCGGTGTGTGATGTTCCCCTTCCCGAGTCCAAGTGATCTCATTGTTCATTTCCCACCTATGAGTGAGAACATGCGGTGTTTGGTTTTCTGTTCTTGTGATAGTTTGCTGAGAATGATGGTTTCCAGCTGCATTCATGTCCCTACAAAGGATACAAACTCATCCTTTTTTATGGCTGCATAGTATTCCATGGTGTATATGTGCCACATTTGCTTAATCCAGTCTGTCACTGATGGACATTTGGGTTGATTCCAAATCTTTGCTATTGTGAATAGTGCCGCAATAAACATACGTGTGCATGTGTCTTTATAGCAGCATGATTTATAATCCTTTGGGTATATACCCAGTAATGGGATGGCTGGGTCATATGGTACATTGAGTTCTAGATCCTTGAGGAATCGCCATACTGTTTTCCATAATGGTTGAACTAGTTTACAATTCCACCAACAGTGTAAAAGTGTTCCTATTTCTCCACATCCTCTCCAGCACCTGTTGTTTCCTGACTTTTTAATGATTGCCATTCTAACTGGTGTGAGATGGTATCTCATTGTGGTTTTGATTTGCATTTCTCTGATGGCCAGTGATGATGAGCATTTTTTCATGTGTCTGTTGGCTGTATGAATGTCCTCTTTTGAGAAATGTCTGTTCATATCCTTTGCCCACTTTTTGATGGGGTTGTTTGTTTTTTTCTTGTAAATGTGTTTGAGTTCTTTGTAG
>NC_037684.1:594480-612336 GCF_003255815.1 Theropithecus gelada | reverse complement strand
AATTTCTGTTCTTGTACATTTGCTGAGGAGTGCTTTACTTCCAATTATGTGGTCAATTTTGGAATAAGTGCTATGTGGTGCTGAGAAGAATGTATATTCTGTTGATTTGGGGTGGAGAGTTCTATAGATGTCTATTAGGTCTGCTTGCTGCAGAGATGAGTTCAATTCCTGGATATCCTTGCTAACTTTCTGTCTCGTTGATCTGTCTAATGTTGACAGTGGAGTGTTGAAGTCTCCAATTATTATTGTATGGGAGTCTAAGTCTCTTTGTAAGTCTCTAAGGACTTGCTTTATGAATCTGGGTGCTCCTGTATTGGGTGCATATATATTTAGGATAGTTAGCTCTTCCTGTTGAATTGATCCCTTTACCATTATGTAATGGCCTTCTTTGTCTCTTTTGATCTTTGATGGTTTAAAGTCTGCTTTATCAGAGACTAGGATTGCAACCCCTGCTTTTTTTTGTTCTCCATTTGCTTGGTAAATCTTCCTCCATCCCTTTATTTTGAGCCTATGTATGTCTCTGCGTGTGAGATGGGTCTCCTGAATACAGCAGACTGATGGGTCTTGACTCTTTATCCAGTTTGCCAATCTGTGTCTTTTAATTGGACCATTTAGTCCATTTACATTTAAGGTTAAGATTGTTATGTGTGAACTTGATCCTGCCATTATGATATTAACTGGTTATTTTGCTCGTTAGTTGATGCAGTTTCTTCCTAGCCTCGATGGTCTTTACATTTTGGCATATTTTTGCAATGGCTGGTACCAGTTGTTCCTTTCCATGTTGAGTGCTTCCTTCAGGGTCTCTTGTAAGGCAGGCCTGGTGGTGACAAAATCTCTAAGCATTTGCTTATCTGTAAAGGATTTTATTTCTCCTTCACTTATGAAACTTAGTTTGGTTGGAGATGAAATTTTGGGTTGAAAATTCTTTTCTTTAAGAATATTGAATATTGGCCCCCACTCTCTTCTGGCTTGGAGAGTTTCTGCCGAGAGATCTGCTGTTAGTCTGATGGGCTTCCCTTTGTGGGTAACCCGACCTTTTTCTCTGGCTGCCCTTAAGATATTTTCCTTCATTTCAACTTTGGTGAATCTGGCAATTATGTGTCTTGGAGTTGCTCTTCTCGAGGAGTATCTTTTGGCGTTCTCTGTATTTCCTGGATTTGAATGTTGGCCTGCCCTACTAGGTTGGGGAAGTTCTCCTGGATGATATCCTGAAGAGTGTTTTCCAACTTGGTTCCATTTCCCCCCTCACTTTCAGCACCCCAATCGGACGTAGATTTGGTCTTTTTACATAATCCATACTTCTTGCAGGCTTTGTTCATTTCTTTTTCTTCTTTCTTCTTTTGGTTTCTCTTCTTGCTTCATTTTGTTCATTTGATCCTGAGTCGCTGATACTCTTTCTTCCAGTTGATCAAGTCGGTTACTGAAGCTTGTGCATTTGTCACATATTTCTCGTGTCATGGTTTTCATGTCTTTCATTTCGTTTATGACTTTCTCTGCATTAATTACTCTAGCCATCAATTCTTCCACTTTTTTTTCAAGATTTTTAGTTTGTTTGCACTGGGTACATAATTCCTCCTTTAGCTCTGAGAAGTTTGATGGACTGAAGCCTTCTTCTCTCATCTCGTCAAAGTCATTCTCCGTCAAGCTTTGATCCGTTGTTGGCGATGAGCTGCGCTCCTTTGACGGGGGAGATGCGCTCTTATTTTTTGAATTTCCAGCTTTTCTGCCCTGCTTTTTCCCCATCTTTGTGGTTTTATCTGCTGCTGGTCTTTGGTGATGATGGTGACGTACTGATGGGGTTTTGGTGTGGGTGTCCTTCCTGTTTGATAGTTTTCCTTCTAACAGTCAGGACCCTCAGCTGTAAGTCTGTTGGAGATTGCTTGAGGTCCACTCCAGACCCTGGTCGCCTGGGTGTCAGCAGCAGAGGCTACAGAAGATAGAATATTGCTGAACAGCGAGTGTACCTGTCTGATTCTTGCTTTGGAGGCTTCCTCTCAGGGGTGTACTCCACCCTGTGAGGTGTGGGGTGTCAGACTGCCCCTAGTGGGGGATGTCTCCCAGTTAGGCTACTCAGGGGTCAGGGACCCACTTGAGTAAGCGGTCTGTCCCTTCTGAGATCTCAACCTCAGTGTTGGGAGATCCACTGCACTCTTCAAAGCTGTCAGACAGAGTCCTTTGCGTCTGCAGAGGTTTCTGCTGCTTTTGTTGTTTACTGTGCCCTGTCCCCAGAGGTGGAGTCTACAGAGACAGGCAGGTTTCCTTGAGCTGCTGTGAGCTCCACCCAGTTCAAGCTTCCCGGGGCTTTGTTTACCTACTTAAGCCTCAGCAATGGCGGGTGCCCCTCCCCCAGCCTTGCTGCTGCCTTGCCGCGATATCGCAGACTGCTGTGCTAGCAATGAGGGAGGCTCCGTCGGCGTGGGACCCTCCTGGCCAGGTGTGGGATATAATCTCCTGGTGTGCCTGTTTGCTTAAAGCGCAGTATTGGGGTTGGATTTACCCGATTTTCCAGGTGTTGTGTGTCTCAGTTCCCTTGGCTAGGAAAAGGCATTCCCTTTCCCCTTGGGCTTCCCAGGTGAGGTGATGCCTCGCCCTGCTTCAGCTCTCGCTGGTCGGGCTGCAGCAGCTGACCAGCACCGATCGTCTGGCACTCCCTTGTGAGATGAACCCAGTACCTCAGTTGAAAATGCAGAAATCACCAGTCTTCTGTTTCGCTCACGCTGGGAGTTGGAGACTGGAGCTGTTCCTATTCGGCCATCTTGCTCCGCCCCTCACATGTTTCAAGTTTTTATAGAGGGATATATGGTTTTATGACTATAGGCCTCAATGCTGTAAAATGTCACTTTGTAAACTGTGTTAAAAGAGTATTTCCAACCTGATGAATCAAAATTAAGGTTTAAGTCTGCGAGATGAATCCACACATTGCAAACCATTTTCACAGATAGCTTGTTTCTAGTTTTTATTGCGGGATATTTGGTTATGCACTATAGACTTCAATATGCTCTGAGATGTCCCCTTTTAGTTCCTACAAAAGTGTTTCAAACCTGCTGAATCAAAACAAAGATTTAACTCTGTGACATGAAATGACACATTGTAAAGCATTTTTACAGGTAGCTTGTTCCTAGTTTTTATTGCACAATATTCAGTTTTTTACTACAGGCGTCAATGGGCTTTGAAATGTCCTTTCATAGATTCTACAAAAAGAGTAATTTTGGCCTGCTGAATCAAAACAAAGATTTAACTCTGTGAGATACATCCACACATTGCCAAGGATTTTCACAGATGAATTTTCCTAGTTTTTGTCACAGATTTTTTTTTTTTTTTTACTATAGTTCTCAATGTACTCTGAAATGTCCCTTAATATATTCTTGAATAAGTTTGTCTCCAACTTGCTTAGTTAAAACAAAGGTTTAACTCTGGGAGATGAATCCACACATAACAACACATTTTCACCGAGTTGTTTCTACTTTTTATCCCAGGATAATCTGTTTTTTACTATAGGCCTCAATGGACTTCGAAATGTCCCTTCATAGATTCTACAAAAAGAGTGCTTCAAACTTGCTTAATCAAAGCGAAGGTTAAATTCTGTGAAATGAATCCACACATCACAAAGCATTTTCACATATAACTTGTTTCTAGTTGTTATCATGGGGTATTTTGTCTTTTACTATAGGCCTCAATTGGCTCTGAAATGTAATCTTTTATATTCTACAATAAAAGCGTTTTCAACCTGCTGAATCAAAACAAATGTTTAACTCTGTGAGATGAATCCTCACATCGCAAAGTATTTTCACAAGTAGTTTGTTTCTAATTTTTATCATGGGATATTCTGTTTTTCAGTACAGGCCTTGATGGGCTCCAAAAAGTTTCCTCATAGATTCTAAAAATAGAGTCGTTCCAACCTGCTAAATCAAAACAAACGTTTAATTCTGTGAGATAAATCCACACATTGCAAACCATTTTCACAGATAGCTTGTTTCTAGTTGTTATCATGGGATATTTGGTTTTTCACTATAGACCTCAATAGGCTCTGAAATGTCCCCTCATAGAGTCTACAAAAAGAGTGATTTCATCCTACTGAATAGAAAGAAAAGTTTAAGTTTAACTCTGTGACATGAAATGACACATCATAAAGCGTTTTGACAGAGAGCTTGGTTCTAGTTTTTATCATGGCATATTCAGTTTTTCACTACAAGCCACAACGGGCTCCAAAATGTCCCGTCGTGGATTCTACAAAAAATGATTTTGGCCTGCTGAATCAAAACAAAGGTTCAACTCTGTGGGATGAATCCACACATCACAAAGAATTTTCACAGATGGCTTGTTTCTACTTTTCATCCTAGGATATTCCATTTTTTCATATACTTCTTCATGGGCTTGGAAATGCTTCTTTGTAGATTCTACAAAAAGAGTAGTTCCAACCTGCTGAATCATAACAAAGGTTTAACTCTGTGAGTTGAATTCACACACAACAATACATTCTCATATGTAGCTTTCTTTTAGTTTTTATCTCGAGATATAAAGATTTCAACTGTAGACCTCAGTGTTATCTAAAATGTGCCTTCTTCGATTCTACAAAAAGAGTGTTTCCAACCTGTTGAAGCAAAACAAAGGTTTAACTCTTTGAGATGAATTGACACATTGCAAAGCATTTTCACAGGTAGTTTTTTTCTAGTTTTTGTCATGGAAATTTGGTTTTTCACTGCTGGCCTTTGTGGACTCCAAAATGGTCCTTTGTAGATTCTACAAAAAGAGTAGTTCCAGCCTGCTGAATCAAAACAAAGGCTTCAATCTGTGAGATATATCCACACATTGCAAAGCATTTTCACAAATAGCTTGTTTCTAGTTTTTATCACAGGATATTTGGTTTTTCACTTTATACCTCAATAGGCTTCAAAATGTCCCCTCATAGATTATATAAAAAGATTATTTTCCACGTGCTGAATCAAAACAAAGTTAACTCGGCAAGATGAATCCACACATCACAAAGCATTTTCACAGATAGCTTGTTTCTTATTTTTATTGCAGGATATTCAGTTTTTCACTATAGGCTTCAACGTGCCCCCAAATGTCTTCTTGTAGATCCTACAAACAGACTGTTTCCACCCTGCTTAATCAAAACAAAGATTTAACTGTGAAATGAATCCACACATCCAAAGCATTTTCACAGATAGCTTGTTTCTAGTTTTTATCTCCACATAGTTTGTTTTTCACTATAGGCTTCAATGGGCTTTGAAATGTTTCTTCATAGAGTTTACTAAAATAGTTTTTCCAACCTACTGAATTGTAACAAAGATTTAATTCTGTGAGGTTAATCTACACATCATAAAGCATTTTCATAGATAACTTGTTTCTGGTTTTTATCATGGGATAGTTGGTCTTTCATTGTAGACCTCAATGGGCTTTGAAATGACCCTTAGTAGATTCTACAAAAAGAGTGATTCCAACCTTCTGAATTAAAATAATTGTTTAGTCTGTGAGATAAATTCACAGAATGCAAAGCATTTTAACAGATATTTTGTTTGTAGTTTTTGTTGCAGGATATTTGGTGTCTCAATATACTCGTCCATGGACTCCAAAATGTCCCTTCTTATATTCTACAAATAGAGTGTTTCCAACTTGCTGAATAAAAACAAAGGTTTAACTCTGAGAGATGATTCCAAGCATCACAAGACAAGCATCACAAGACATAGCTTGTTTCTAGTTTTTGCTGCAGGATATTCAACTTTTCACCATAGTGCTCAATGAGCTTTGTTGTCTTTTCAAGGAATCTACAAAAACAGTGTTTCCACACTGCTGAATCAAAACAAACATTTAACTCTGTGAGATGGATCCACACATCCCAAAGCATTTTCATAAATAGCTTGTTTCTACTTTTCATAGAAGAATATTTGCTTTTTCCATGTATTTATCTATGGACTCTGAAATGTCCCTTCGTAGATTCTACCAAAAGAATATTTTCAATCTGCTCATTCAAAACACATATTTAATACTCTGAGAGATAAATCCTCTGATCACAAAGCATTTTCACAGATAGCTTGTTTCTAGTCTTTAATTGTGAAATACTTAGTTTTTCATTGTATGTCTCAATGGGCACCATAATGTCCCTTCATAGATTCTACAAAAAGAGTGATTCTGGGCTGTGGAATCAAAATTAGTGTTTAACTCTGTGGGATGAATCCACACACTGCAAAGCATTTTCACAGATAGCTTCCTTTCAGTTTTTATCATGGGATATTTGGTTTTTTACTCTTGGCCTCAATGGGCTTCAAAATGTCCCTTCGTAGATTATACAAAAAGAGTGTTTCCAACTTGCTGAATCAAAACAGGATTAACTCTGTGACATGAATGCACACATCACAAAGCATTTTCAAAAATAGCTTGTCTCTAGTTTTTATCATGGGATATTTGTTTTTTCACTATAGACCTCAATTGGCTCTGAAATGCCCCCTCATAGATTCTACAAAAATAGTGTTTCCAACCTGCTAAATCGAGACAAGGGATTAACTCCATGACATGAATATATCATGGCAAATAATTTTTAGGGATAAGTTGTTTCTAGTGTTTTTGATGTGATACTCAGTTTTTTACTGTAGGCTTCAATGGCCTCTGAAATGTCCTCACATAGATGGCACAAAAAGACTATTTCCAACGTGCTGAATCAAAACAAAGGTTTGACTCTATCAAATGAATCCAAACATTGCAAAGCATTTTTACAGATAGCTTGTTTCTAGTTTTTATCATGAGATATTCGGTTTTTCACTAATGGCCCTAATGGACTCCAAAATGTCCCTTCTTAGATTTTACAAAGAGAGTGTATCCAACCTGCTTAATCAAAATAAAGTTTTAACTCTGTGAGATGAGTCTACACATTGAGAAAGCATTTTTAGAGACAGTTTTTTTTTTATTATTATCACAAAATATTCAGGATTTTGCCTTAGGCATCAATGGCTGTTGTTGGGAAAAGCTGAGTGTTGGGAGAAGCTGAGGCAGGGCTTGCCTATCTGACATAATGTAAAAGAGTCTTGGAACATGTCCAGTGTCCAGGGTCTAAAACCCCTTGTGGCCTTTGGAACACCGAGCTCTGTGCTAAATGGCGCAAGGCTACCCTGATTCGCAATAATCTAAGCCCAGGGCATAAAATTCCTCATTGCTTGGATAGAATCTGGGGCTCATGGCTCTGGAATATGTCTAGACTTACCGGCTCCTTGCTCCTTGCTCTCCCAGGATTGATTGTATCTTGAGTTAAAAGAAACTGCTCTCCATTATCTCACGTAGCAGAGCAAATGCTAAACCATCACAACTGTAAATCATGTGCTTAATGCAATGTGCTCTTTTGACCTCCACATTCTCACCACCTGTTTCTTTGTTGGATTACCAATAAATAATCATGGGATCCCAGAACTCGAGGCCTTCACAGCCTCCATGATTCCCTGGTTTCACTTTACTTCTCAAATTGTCTTTTTCTCAATCCTTTGACTCCACTGGACTTCATCACCCCCATGACCTGGTGTTGGGTCTGATCTCTCCAACAGGTGTGACATATCCCTTCGTATATTCTATTAAAAAATGTTTTTAACCTGCTGAATAAGTACAAAGGTTTAACTGTGAGATGAATCCACACATCGCAAAGCATTTTCAAAGATAGCTTGTTTCTACTTTTTATCCTGGGATATTTGGTATTTCACTATGGGCCTCAAAGGGCTTCAAAATGTCCCTTCATAGATTCTACAAAAATAGTGTTTCCAACCTGCTGAATACACACAAAAAATTAACTCTATGAGTTGAATCCACACGTCACAAAGGATTTTTATGGATCGCTTGTTTCTAGTTATTATCATGGAATAATTTGTTTTTCAATAACCTGATGAATCACAAGAAAGTTTAACTCTGTGAGATGAAATCACACATCACAAATAATTTTCAGAAATAGCTTCTTTGTAGTTTTTACCATGGGACATTTTGTTTTTCACTATAGGTCTCAATGGGCTTCGAAATATCCTTTCATGGATAGTTCAAAAAGAATGTATCCAATCTGCTGAATCAAAACAAAGGTTTGATTCTGTGAGATAAATCCATGCATTGCAAAGTATTTTCACAGATAGTTTGCTTCCAGTTTTTATCGTGGGATATTCAGGTTTTCACTATTGACCTCCATGGGGTCTGACATGTTTCTTCGTAGATTCTACAAAAGGAGTGTTTCAAACCTTCTGAGTAAAAAGAAAGTTTTAGCTCTGTGAGATGAATCCCCACATTGCAAAGCATTTTCACAGATACGTTTCTTCTAGTTTTTGTTGTAGGATATTCAGTTTTTCAGTATAGCCTTCAGTGGGCTCTGCAATGTCCCTTCACAGATTCTACAAAAGGAGTGTTTCCAACATGCTGTATAAAAACAAAGGTTTAACTCTGTGAGATGAATCCATCCTTCTCAAAGCATTTTCAAAGCTTGTTTCTAGCTTTTCTAATGAGACATTCAATTTTTCACTAGTGGCCTCAATGGGCTGCGAAGTGTCTCTTCCTAGATTCCACAAAAAAAATTTTTCATTTCTCTAAATCAAAGTAAAAGTTTAACTCTTGATACAAAATCACACATCACAAAGAATTTTCACAGATAGCTTTTTCTAGTTTTTATCATAGGATATTGTGTTTTTCACTATTGGCTTCAATGGACTCTTAATTGTACCATCTTAAATTCTACAATAATATATTTTCAACATGCTGGATCAAAACTAAGGTTTGACTTTGTGAGATGAATCCATACTTCCCAAAGCATTTTCACCCATAGCTTTTTTTCCTAGTTTTTACCGAGGGATATTGGTATCTCACTAGAGGTCTCAATGGGCTCGTGATTGTCCCCCTGTAGATTCTACAAACAAAGAGTCTAACCTGCTGAAGCAAAACAAAGTTTAACTTTGTAAGATGAATCTACACATCGCAAAGCATTTTCACAGATAGGTTGCTTTTAGTTTTTATCAAAGGGTATTTGATTTTTCACTGTAGGCCTCATTGGGTTATGAAACGTCCCCTCATAGATTCTACAAAAAAACTTTCCAACCTGTCAAATCAAAGGAAAAGTTCAACTTGTGAAATGAAATCACACATCATAAAGTATTTTCAGAGATAGCTTCTTTGTAGTTTCTATCACTGGATATTCTGTTTTTCACTATAGACTTCCATGAGCTTTGAAATGTCTCTTCATCGATTCTACAACAAGAGTGTATCCAACCTGCATAATAAAAGCAAAGGTTTAACTCTGTCAGATGAATCCACACATCACAAAGCATTTTCAGAGATAATTTTTTAAATTGTTTTTGTCACAAAATATTCACTTTTTTACTATAGGCTTTTATAGGTGTGAAACGTCCCTTCATGTATTCTACCAAAAACGTATTCCAAACTTGCTGAATAAACGCAAAGGTTTAAATTTGTAACATGAATCCACACATCACAAAGCATTTTCACTGATAGCATTTTCTGTTTTTTATCACGGGATAATCGGTTTTTCAGTATAATCCTCAATTTGCTACAAATAGTACCCTAGTAGATTGTAGAAGAAGAGTGTTTCCAACCTGCTTAATTACAAGAAAGATTAAACTCTGTGAGATAAAATCATACATGGCAAAGAATTTTTAGACATAACTTCTTCATAGTTTTCATCACAAGACGTTTAGTTTTTAACTATAGGCCTCAATGAACTCTGATATGTTCCTTGGTAGATTGTACAAAAAGCGCACATCCAATCTGCTGAATCAAAACACAGATTTAACTGAAGACAAATCCACATATCGCCATGCATTTTCACAGATAGCTTGCCTCTGGTTTTTAATCACAGGATATTCAGTTTTTGACTATACGTCTCAGTGGGCTCCAAAACGTTGCTTCATAGGTTCTATAAAAAGAGTGTTTCCAACCTGCTGAATCAAAACAAAGGTTTAATTTTTTGAGATAAATCGACACATTGCAAAATATTTTTACAGAAGTTTGTTTTTAGGTTTTATCACGGGATATTCTGTTTCTCACTATAGGAATGAATGGGCTCAATAATGTCCCCTCTTAGACTGTATTAAAAAATTGTTTTCAACCTGCTATATAAAAACAAGGTTCAATTATGTGAGATGAATCCACACATTGCAAAGCATTTTCACAGATAACTTGTTTCTATTTTTTTCACAAGATATTTGGCTTTTCACTATAAGCCTCAGTGGTTCTGAAATGCTCCTTTGTTTTCAAAGAGGGTGTTTTCAACCGCTGAATCTAAACAAATATTTAACTTGTTGAGATGAATCCACACATCACTAAGCATTTACCAGATAGATTTTTAGTAGTTTTATCATGGGATATTCGGTTTTTGACTATAGACCTCAAAGAAGACTGAATTGTGGCCAAGAAGATTGTAAAAAGTAAGTGTCTCCAACCTTCTGAATAGAAAACAAAATTTAACTATATGAGAGGCATCCATATGTCACAAAGCATATTTACAGAGAGCCAGTTTCTAGTTTTAATCATGGGATATTCAGTTTTTCACTACAGGCCTTAATGGGCTCAAAAAAGACTCCTCTTATTCTACTAAATACTTGTTTCCAATGTACTGTATAATAACGAATATTTAACACTGTGAAAGAAATCCACAGATCACAATGCTTTTTCACAAATATCTTGTTCCTAGTTTTTATCTCAGGATATTTGGTTTTTCACTATAGACCTCAATGGGCTATGAAATATTCTTTTGTAGATGCTACAAAAAGTGTGTTTCCAATCTCTTGGTTTAAGACAAAGGTTTTACTCTGTGAGATAAATCTATGCATTACAAAGCATTTTCACAGATAGCTTGTTTCTTTTTCTTATCATGGGTCTTATCATGGGATATTCAGTATTTAACTAGAGACTTCAATGGGCTCTGAAACATCCCATTGTAAACCCTATACAAAGACTGTTTCCAACCAGCGGAGTGAAAACAAAGGTTTTTGTCTGTGAGATAAATCCACTGATCACAAAGCATTTTCACTGAGAACTTGTTTCTAGTTTTATAGCAGGATTTTTTTTTTTTAATATTGGTCTCAGTGGGCACCAAAATATGCCTTTGTAGATTCTACAAAAGTTTCTTCCAACATACTAAATCAAAACAAACGTTTAACACTGTGAGATGAATTTTCACATCACAAAGCATTTTTACAGATAGTTTGTATTAGTTTTTATCATAAAATTTTGAATTTTTCACTATAAGCCTCAAAAGGCTCCAAATTTTCCCCTATTAGATTCTACTAAAAGAGTGTTTCCAACCTGCTGTATAGAAACAAAAGTTTAACTCTATGAAATGAACCCCCACATTGCAAAGAAATTTAACAGATAGCTTGCTTCTAATTTTTTCACAAATTATTTGGCTTTTCACTATAGGCCTCAATGGGCTCTGAAATGTCCCTTCATACTTCTGCAAAAAGAGTGTTTCCAACCTAGCTGAATCAAAAGAAAGTTTAGACTCTGTGAGATGAAACCACAAATTGCAAAGCATTTTCACATATAGCTTCTATAGATTCTATCATAGAATATTCAGTTTTTCACTACAGGCCTCCATGGGCTATGAAATGTCCCCTCATAGATTCTACAAAAAAAGTGTTTCCAACATTCTGAATGAAAACGAAGATTTAACTTCATGAGATGAACCCACACATTGTGAAGCATTTTTATAGGTAGATTTTTTTTCTAGTTTTTATCACAGAATTTTCAATTTCATACTCTAGGCCTCAATTTTCTCCAAAATTTTCCCTTGTAGATTCTACAAAATGAATATTTCCAACCTGCTGATTCAAAACAAATGTTCAATTCTGTGAGATGAGATGCAAAGCTTTTTCACAGATAGCCTGTTTCTAGTTTTTATCATAGGGCATTTGTGATTTTCACTGTAAGTATCAAAAGGCTCTGAAATGTCCCTTTGTAGATTCTACAAAAAGAGTGTTTCCAACCTGTTGAATCAAAAGAAAGTTTTAACTTTGTGAGATGAATCCACACATAGCAAAGCACTTTCACCCATAGCTTGTTTCTAGTTTTCTATCATGGGTTATTGGTTTTTCACTAAATGCCTCAATGGGCTATAAACTGCCCCCTTGTAGATCCTACAAAGAATTTCCAACCTGCTGAAGCAAAACAAAGATTCAACTTTGTAAGATGAATCTACACATTGGAAAACATTTTTACAATAAATTGTTTTTTGTTTTTATCAAGAGATATTCTGTTTTTCACTGTACACCTCAATGTTCTATAAAACATCACCTAGTAGATTCTACAAAAAGTTTCTAAATTGCCGAATCAAAATAAAAGTTCAACTGGTGAGATGAAATCACACATCACAAAGTATTTTCAGAGATAGTTTCTTTACAGTTTTTATCATGGGATATTAGATTTTTCAGAGCTCAATGAGCTCTGAAATGTCCCTTTGTAGATTCTACAAAAAAAGTGTTTCCAACCTGCGAAATAAAAAGGAAGGTTTAACTCTGTGAGATAAATTCACACATTGCAAAGCATCTTCATAGATAGCTTGTTTCTAATTTTTATTGTGGGATTTTTGGTTTTTCACTAAAGTCCTCAAGTGCTCCAAAATGTCCCTTCATAGATTTTATAACAAGAGTGTTTTCAAACTGCTGAATCAAAACAACAGTTTAAATCTGTGAGATGAATCAAAAGCTCACAAAGCATTCTCACTGATAGCTTATTCCTAGTTTTTATCACAGGATATTTGGAGTTTTAGTATAGGCTTCGGTGAGCTCTGAAATGTCCATTCATATGTTCTATAAAAAGGGTATTCTCAACCCCCTGAATAAAAACAAGGGTTTACCTCTGTGAGCTGAATCCACACGTTGCAAAGCATTTTCACAGGTAACTTGTTTCTAGCTTTTATGCCAAGACGTTCAATTTTTTACTATTGGCCTCAATGGGGTCAGAAATGTCTTTTTGTAGGTTCCACAAAAAACCCACGGTTTTTTATTTCTCTGAATCAAAATAAAGGTTTATCTCTTTGATATGAAGTCACACATCTCAAAGCATTTTCACAGATGGCTTGTTTCTAGTGTTTATCACTGGATACTGGGTTTTTCAATATAGGCTTCAACAGACTCTTAATTTTAACTTCTTAATTCCACAAAAAGAGTGTTTTCAACCTGCTGTATGTAAATAAGGGTTTACCTCTGTGAAATAAATCTTCATATCGCAAAGCATTTTCACCAATAGCTTGTTTCTAGTTTTAATCGTGAAATATTCGGTTTTGTACTACAGTCCTCAATGGGCACCAAAGTGTCCCTTTGTAGATTGTACAAAAACAATGTTTCTAACCTGCTGAATCAAAACAAAGGTTTAACTGTCAGATGAATCTACACATTGCAAAGCATTTTCACAGGTAGCTTCTTTCAAGTTTTTATCGCAGGATATATGTTTTTTCATTATAGGCCTCAAAGGGTTCCAAAACATTTTCTTTTATATTCTACTAAAAGAGCATTTCAAACCTGCAGTATAAAAAAAAAGGTTTAACTCTGTGAGACAAATGCATACATCACAAATAAGTTTCACAGATAGCTTGTTTCTAGTTTTTATCATGAGATATTCAGTTTTTCACCATAGACCTCAATGGGCTTGAAATGTCCCTTTGTAGATTATACAAAAGGAGTGTTTCCACCTTGCTGAATCAAAAAAAAAAAAAAAAAAAAAAAAAAAGGTTTAAGTCTTTGAGATGAATCAACACATTGCAAATCTAATTCACAGATAGCTTGTTTATAGTTTTTCTTTGAAAGGTATTCTGTTTTTCACTCTAGGCTTCAATAGGCTCCTAAATGTCTCTTTGTAGATTCTACAAAAAGAGTGTTTCCAAACTGCTGAATCAAAAGAAAGGTCTAGTTATATGAGATGAAATCATGCCTCACAAAGCATTTTCAGAGATAGCTTTTTATAGTTTTTATCACGGGATATTCTGTTTTTCACTGTAAGCCTCAATGGGCTTTGAAATACCTCCTCGTTGATGGTACCCAAGGAGGGTTTCCAATCTGCTGAATAAAAACAAAGGTTTAAGGTGAGATAAATCCACAAATTGCAAAAAATTTTTACAGAAAACTTGTTTCTAGTTTTTATCACGGGATATTTTTGTTTCCACTATCGGCCTCAGTGGTCTAAGAAATGTCTCCTCGTCAAATCTACAAAATGGGTGTCTCCAACCTGCTGGATCAAAACTAACATTCAACACTGTGAGATGTATGCACACATCGCAAAGCCTTTTTTGTTTGTTTGTTTGTTTGCTTGTTTGTTTTGAGATGGAATATCATTCTATCACCCATGCTGGAGTGCAGTGGCGTGACCTAGGCTCACTGCAACCTTCACCTCCTGGGTTCAAGCCATTTTCCTGCCTCAGCCTCCCAAGTAGATAGGACTACAAGTGCACACCACCACTCCCAGCTATTTTTTTTTCCTGTATTTTTAGTAGAGACTGGGTTTCAAAATGTTGGCCAGGCTGATCTTGAACTCCTGGCTACAGGTAATCCACCCGCCTCAGCCTCACAAAGTGCTGGGATTACAGGAATGAACCACCATGCCCAGCTGCAAAGCATTTTCACAAACAGCTAGTTTCTAGTTTTTATCAGCAGATATTCAATTTTTCACTATAGTCCTCAATGGGCTTTGAAAGGTCCCCTTGTAGATTCTAGAAAAAAAGTGTTTTTGACCTGCTGAGTCAAAACAAAGGTTAAACTCTGTGAGATGAAACCACACATTTCAAAACATTTTTACAGATAGCTTATTCTAGTTTTTATCACAGTATATTCACTTTTCCACTACAGGTTCGATGGACTTGGAATTTTTTTTTTTCGTTGACACTATAAAAAAATTATTTCCAACTTTTTAAATCAAAACAAAGATTTAATTCTGTGAGATGGATTCACAAATCACAAAATATTTTCACAGATAACATGTTTCTAGTTTTTATCAAGTTTTTTTTTTTTTTAAATTGTAGGCCTCAGTGGGCTCTGAAATGTCCCCTTGTAGATTCTACAAGAAAATTATTTCCACACTGCTGAATCAGAATAAAAGTTTAATTCTGTGAGATAAAATCAAGCATCACAAAGCATTTTCAGAGATAGTTTTTTATAGTTTTTGTTACAAAATATTCAGTTTTTCTGTATTCCCCTCAATGAGCTCTGAAATGTACTACCATAGAGTAAACAAAATTAGTGTTTCCAGAATACTGGATCAAAACAAAGGTTTAACTCTGTGAGATTAATCCACACATTGCAAAGCATTTTAACAGATAGCTTGTTTCTAGTATTTATCATGGGATATTTGGTTTTTCAATATAAGACTCAAAGGGTTCCAAAATGGACCTTCTTAGATTCTATGAAGAGACTGTTTTCAACCTCCTGAATAAAAACAAAGGTTTAACTCCATGAGATGAATCCACACATTGCAAAACATTTTCACAAATAGATTGTATCTACCTTTTATTGTGTAATATTGGGTTTTTCACAATAGGTTTCAATGGACTCTATATCATGCCCTATTAAATTCTACAAAAAGAGTGTTTCCAAAGTGCTGTATATAAATAAAGGTTTAACTCTGTGAACTGAATTTACATACGCAAAGCATTTGCACAAAGAGCATGTTTCTAGTTTTCATCACGAAATATTCTGTTTTCAGTATGTAAGACCTCAATGGGCTCTGAAATGTCCCTTTGTAGATTGTACAAAACTGGGTTTCCTACCCGCAGAATCAAAACAAAGGTTTAACTCTGTGAGACAAATCCGCACAACACAAAGCATTTTCACTAATAATTTGTTGTTAGTTTCTATCATGGGATATTTGGTTTATCAATATGCTCATCTATGGAAACAAAATGTTCCTTTGTAGATTCTTTATAAAACTGTTTCCAATCTGCTGAATAAAAAAAAATGTTTTATTCTGAGAGATGACCCATACATCACAAAGCATTTTCACAGATAGCTTGATTCTATATTTTATCAGGGAATATTTGGTTTTTCATCATAGGTCTCAATGGGCTTTGAAATGTCCCTTCTTTTTTTTTTTTTATTATTATACTTTGAGTTCTAAGGTACATGTGCATAACGTGCAGGTTTGTTACATATGTATACTTGTGCCATGTTGGTGTGCTGCACCCATCAACTCATCAGCTCCCATCAACTCGTCATTTACATCAGGTATAACTCCCAATGCAATCCCTCCACCCTCCCCCCTCCCCATGATAGGCCCCGGTGTGTGATGTTGCCCTTCCCGAGTCCAAGTGATCTCATTGTTCAGTTCCCACCTATGAGTGAGAACATGCGGTGTTTGGTTTTCTGTTCTTGTGATAGTTTGCTGAGAATGATGGTTTCCAGCTGCATCCATGTCCCTACAAAGGACACAAACTCATCCTTTTTTATGGCTGCATAGTATTCCATGGTGTATATGTGCCACATTTTCGGCCATCTTGCTCCACCCTCAAAATGTCCCTTCTTATATTAAAAAAAGAAATGTTTCCAACCTTTGAATTACAGCTAAGGTTTAACTCTGTGATATGAATTCACACATTAGAAAGCATTTTCACAGGCAGCTTGTTTCTAGTTTTTATGGTGGGACATGCCATTTTTCAATATATACCTCAATGGGATTAAAAATGACCCTTCATAGATTCCACAAAAAAGCGTTTCCAAACGTTGAATTAAAACAAAGTTTTAACTCTGTAAAATGAATGAACACATCAAAAAGCATTTTCGTACATAGCTTGTGTCTAGTTTTTATCACAGGATATTCACTTTTTCACTACAGGCCTCAATGAGCTCTGAAATGTCCCTTTGTAGATTCTACAAAGAGTGTTTCCAACCACCTCAATCTAAAGAAAATTTTAACTCATTGAGATGCCCACACTGCAAAGAATTTTCACACAGAACTAGTTTCTAGTTTTTTTTTTGCGGATATGCAGTTTTTTCACTATAGGCCTAAATGGGCTCCTAAGCGTCCCTTTTAGATTCTACAAGAACAGTTTTTTTTACCTACTAAATCAAAATAAAGGTTGAACTCTGTGAGATGAATCCACACATCACAAAGCATGTCCACAGATAGCTTGTTTCTAGTTTTTATCATGGGATGTTGGGTTTTTCACTGTAGACCTCAATGGGCTCTGAAATGTCCCTTTGTAGATTCTATAAAAAGAGTATTTTCGGGGCGGAGCAAGATGGCCGAATAGGAACAGCTCCAGTCTCCAACTCCCAGCGCGAGCGACACAGAAGACCGGTGATTTCTGCATTTTCAACTGAGGTACTGGGTTCATCTCACTGGGGAGTGCCGGACGATTGGTGCTGGTCAGCTGCTGCAGCCCGACCAGCGAGAGCTGAAGCAGGGCGAGGCATTGCCTCACCTGGGAAGCGCAAGGGGGAAGGGAATCCCTTTTCCTAGCCAGGGGAACTGAGACACACAACACCTGGAAAATCGGGTAACTCCAACCCCAATACTGCGCTTTAAGCAAACAGGCGCACCAGGAGATCATATCCCACACCTGGCCGGGAGGGTCCCACACCCACGGAGCCTCCCTCATTGCTAGCACAGCAGTCTGTGATCTACTGGCAAGGCAGCAGCGAGGCTGGGGGAGGGGCGCCCGCCATTGCTGAGGCTTAAGTAGGTAAACAAAGCTGCTGGGAAGCTCGAACTGGGTGGAGCTCACAGCAGCTCAAGAAAACCTGCCTGTCTCTGTAGACTCCACCTCTGGGGACAGGGCAATGACAAACGCAGCCGAAACCTCTGCAGACGCAAACGATTCTGTCTGACAGCTTTGAAGAGAGCAGTGGATCTTCCAACACGGAGGTTGAGATCTGAGAAGGGACAGACTCCCTGCTCAAG
>NC_037684.1:549645-579486 GCF_003255815.1 Theropithecus gelada | reverse complement strand
CTTATCCACCATGATCAAGTGGGCTTCATCCCTGGGATGCAAGGCTGGTTCAACATACGCAAATCAATAAACGTAATCCAGCATATAAACAGAACCAAAGACAAAAACCACATGATTATCTCAATAGATGCAGAAAAGGCCTTTCACAAAATTCAACAGCCCTTCATGCTAAAAACTCTCAATAAATTTGGTATTGATGGAACGTATATCAAAATAATAAGAGCTGTTTATGACAAACCCAGAGCCAATATACTGAATGGGCAAAAACTGGAAAAATTCCCTTTGAAAACTGGCACAGGACAGGGATGCCCTCTCTCACCACTCCTATTCAGCATAGTGTTGGAAGTTCTGGCTAGGGAAATCAGGCAAGAGAAAGAAATAAAGGGTATTCAGTTAGAAAAACAAGAAGTCAAATTGTCCCTGTTTGCAGATGACATGATTGTATATTTAGAAAACCCCATTGTCTCAGCCCAAAATCTCCTTAAGCTGAGAAGAAACTTTAGCAAATTCTCAGGATACAAAATCAGTGTGCAAAAATCACAATCATTCTTATACACCAGTAACAGACAAACAGAGAGCCAAATCAGGAATGAACTTCCATTCACAACTGCTTCAAAGAGAATAAAATACCTAGGAATCCAACTTACAAGGGATGTACAGGACCCCTTCAAGGGGAACTACAAACCACTGCTCAGTGAAATAAATGAGGACATAAACAAATGGAAGAACATTCCATGCTCATGGATAGGAAGAATCAATATCATGAAAATGGCCATATTGCCCAAGGTAATTTATAGATTCAATGCCATCCCCATGAAGCTACCAATGAGTTTCTTCACAGAATTGGAAAAAACTGCTTTAAAGTTCATATGGAACCAAAAAAGACCCCACATCTCCAAGACAATCCTAAGTCAAAAGAACAAAGCTGGAGGCATCACGCTACCTGACTTCAAACTATACTACAAGGCTACAGTAACCAAAACAGTATGGTACTGGTACCAAAACAGAGATATAGACCAATGGAGCAGAACAGAGTCCTCAGAAATAATACCACACATCTACAGCCATCTGATCTTTAATAAACCTGAGAAAAACAAGAAATGGGGAAAGGATTCCCTATTTAATAAATGGTGCTGGGATAATTGGCTAGGCCATAAGTAGAAAGCTGAAACTGGATCCTTTCCTTAGTCTTTATACGAGAATTAATTCAAGATGGATTAGAGACTTAAATGTTAGACCTAATACCATAAAAACCCTAGAAGAAAACCTAGGTAATACCATTCAGGACATAGGCATGGGCAAGGACTTCATGTCTAAAACACCAAAAGCAACGGCAACAAAAGCCAAAATTGACAAATGGGATCTCATTAAACTAAAGAGCTTCTGCACTGCAAAAGAAACTACCATCAGAGTGAACAGGCAACCTACAGAATGGGAGAAAATTTTTGCAATCTACTCATCTGACAAAGGGCTAATATCCATAACCTACAAAGAACTCAAACACATTTACAAGAAAAAACAAACAACCTCATCAAAAAGTGGGCAAAGGGTATGAATAGACATTTCTCAAAAGAAGACATTCATACAGCCAACAGACACATGAAAAAATGCTCATCATCACTGGCCATCAGAGAAATGCAAATCAAAACCACAATGAGATACCATCTCACACCAGTTAGAATGGCGATCATTAAAAAGTCAGGAAACAACAGGTGCTGGAGAGGATGTGGAGAAATAGGAACGCTTTTATACTGCTGGTGGGATTGTAAACTAGTTCAACCATTATGGAAAACAGTATGGCGATTCCTCAAGGATCTAGAACTAGAAGTACCATATGACCCAGCCATCCCATTACTGGGTATATACCCAAAGGATTATAAATCATGCTGCTATAAAGACACATGCACACGTATGTTTATTGCAGCACTATTCACAATAGCAAAGACTTGGAATCAACCCAAATGTCCATCAGTGACAGACTGGATTAAGAAAATGTGGGACATATACACCACGGAAGACTATGCAGCCATAAAAAAGGATGAGTTTGTGTCCTTTGTAGGGACATGGATGCAGCTGGAAACCATCATTCTCAGCAAACTACCCCAAGAACAGAAAACCAAGCACCGCATGTTCTCACTCATAGGTGGGAACTGAACAATGAGATCACTTGGATTCGGGAAGTGGAACATCACACACCAGGGCCTAACATGGGCAGGGGGGAGGGTGGAGGGATTGCATTGGGAGTTATACCTGATGTAAATGACGAATTGATGGGTGCTGACGAGTTGATGAGTGCAGCACACCAACATGGCACAAGTATACATATGTAACAATCCTGCACGTTATCCACATGTACCCTAGAACTTAAATTATAAAAAAAAGTGTTTCCAACCTACAGAATCAAAAAAGTTTAAACTCTGTGAGATAAAATCTCACATCGTGAAGCAGTTTCAGAGATAGTTTTATCATAGTTCAACTCACAAAATATTCTGTTTTTCAGGGTTAGCCTCAATGGGCTCTGAAATGTCCTATGATAGATTCCACAGAATTAGTGTTTCCAGCCTAATTAGACAAAATGAAGTTTTAACTCTGAGATGAATGTCACACATCACAGAGCATTTTCACAAATAGTTTGTTTCTGGTTTCTATTGCAGGGTGATTGACTTTTCAATATAAACGTCAATGGACTTTGAAATGTTCCTTCTTAGATTTTACTAAGAGATTAATATCAACTTCTTGAATAAAAATAATGGTTAAATCAGTAAGATGAATCCACACATTACAAAGCATTTTCACAGACCAACTTTTGTTAGTTTTTCTCATGGAATATTGGATTTTTCACTATAGGCCTCAATGGACTCTAAATTGTCCTCTCTTAAATTTTACAAAAACAGTGTTTCCAACCTGCTGTACATAAATAAATGTTTACCTCTGTGAGTAGAATCTACACACGTAAGGCATTTTCACAAATAGCATGTTTTCAGTTTTTATTGTGAAATATTCGGTTTTTTACTATAGGCCTCAATGGGCTCCAAAATGTCCCTTTGTAGATTCTACAAATAAAGTTTTCAATCTGCTGAAACAAAACTAAGGCTTAACACTGAGAGATGAATCCACACATTGAAAAGCGTCTTCACAGATAGCTTGTTTCTCATTTTTATCATGGGATATTTGGTTTTACACTATAGGACTCAAATGGCTCAGAAATTTATTTTTTTAGATTCTAGTAAAAGAGTTTTTTCATACCTGTAGTATAAAAACAAAGGTTTACCTCTGTGGGATAAATTCACAAATCACAAAGCATGTTCACAGATAGTGTGTTTCTGGTTTTTACTGCAGAATGTTTAGTTTTTCACTAAGGCCTCAACGGACTTTGAAACATTCTTCTGTAGTTTGTGAAATTTGACCTACTGAATCAAAACAACGTTTAACTTTTTGAGATGAATCCATACATTGCAAAACATTTTCACAGAGAGGTTCTTTCTAGTTTTCATTGTGGGAGATTTGTTTTTCACTACAGGTTGATATTGTCTTCGAATTGTACCCTCATAGATTCTACAAACACCAAACTTCCAAGCTAATGAAGCAAAAAAAGTTTAACTTTGTAAGATGAATCTATATATTTCAAAGCATTTTTTAAAGATAGCTTGTTTTTAGTTTTTTTTTTGCTGGATGTAAGTTTTTCACTGTAGGCCTCAATTTGCTCTGAAGTGTTTTATCAAAGATTCTACAAAAACAGTGTTTCCAACCTGCTGAATCAAAAGAAAAGTTTAACTCTGTGAAATTAAATCACACATCACAAAGCATTTTCAGAGACAACTTCATATAGATTTATCATGGAATATTTTGTTTTTCACTATAAACCTCAATGAGCTTTAAAAATGTCTCTTTATAGATTACACAAAAAATAGTTTCCAATCTGCTGAATCTAAACAAAGTTTTAATTTTGTGAGATGAACTCACCTATTGCAAAGCATTTTCACAAATATCATTTTTTTCTAGTTTTTATCACAGAATATTCAGTTTTTTACTGTAAGCCTCAGTTGGCTCAGAAACGCTCTTAAAAGATTCTACAAAAAGAAATTTCTAACCTGCTGAATCAAAACAATAGTTCAACTCTTTGGGGTGAATCCGCACATCACAAAGCAATTTCACAGATAACTTGTTTCAAGTTTTTATCATGAGATATTCAGTTTTTTACTAGAGGCCTCCCTGGGCTCAGAAGTGTTCCCTCTTAGATTCTACTAAAAGAGTGTTTCCAAAATGCAGTATAAAAATAAAGTTTTAAATCTGTGTGATGAATCTACATATGGCAAACCATTTTCAGATATAGATTATTTCTAGTTTTTATCACAGGGTATTCTGTTTTTCACTATAGGCCTCAAAGGTCTCTAAAATGTTCCTTTGTAGATTCTACAAAATGAGGTCTTTCAACCTGCTGAATATAAACAGAGGTTTAACTCTGTGAGGTAAATCCACACATCACAAAACATTCTCACTTATAGTTTTTTCTAGTTTTTATCGTGTGATATTTGATTTTTCACTATAAGGCCAATGGGATCCAAATTTTGTAGATTCTATAAAAGACTGTTTCCAACCTGCTGAATCAAAACAAGGTTTTAACTATATGAGATGAATCTACACATTATAAAGAATTTTCACAGATTGTTTATTTCTAGTTTTTATAGGGAGATATTTGGTTTTTTACTGTAGGCCACAGAAAGCTCAGAAATTTCTTCTTTTAGATTCTGCAAAAATAATGTTTCCAACCTGCTGTATATAAATATAAGCTTAACTCTGTGAGAAACATCTGCACATCACAAGCATTTTCACAGATAGCTTGTTTCCAGCTTCTATCATGGGATATTTGTTTTCTCACTAGAGGCCTCAATAGGCTCCTAAGTGTCTCTTTGTAGATGCTACAAAAAAAGTTTCCAATTTGCTATATAAAAGCAAAGATTTAACTCTGTGAGATGTAGTCACACATCACAAAGCATTTTCTTTCCTTTTTTTTTGAGACAGAGTCTCGCTCTGTCGCCCAGGCTGGAGTGCAGTGGCTGGATCTCAGCTCACTGCAGGCTCCGCCTCCCAAGTTTATGCCATTCTCCTGCCTCAGCCTCCTGAGTAGCTGGGACTACAGGCACCTGCCACCTCGCCTGGCTAGTTTTTTTGTATTTTTTAGTAGAGATGGGGTTTCACCGGATTAGCTAGGATGGTCTTGATCTCCTGACCTTGTGATCCGCCTGTCTTGGCCTCCCAAAGTGCTGGGATTACAGGCTTGAGCCACCGTGCCCGGCCAAAGCATTTTCACAGAAGTATTATTTTTAGTCTTTATCGTGGGATACTCTTTTTCATTAGTGGCCACATTGAGATCTGAAAAATCCCTATGTAGATTCTACAAAAAGAGTGTTTCCAGCCTGCTGAATCAAACCAAAGATTTAATTCTGAGAGATGATTCCAAACATTGCAAGAAACTTCTACAGATAGGTTGTTTCTAGGTGTAATTGTGGGACATTCGGTTTTTTAATATCGGCCTCAAAGGGCTCTGAAATGTCCCTTCATAGATTCTGTGAAAAGAGTGTTTCCAACTGGCTGAATCAAAACAAATGTATGACTCTGTGAGAGAAAGCCACACATCACAAAGCATTTTCACTGACAGCTTATTTCAAGTTTTATTGTGGGATAATCAGTTTTTGATCATAGGCCTCAATGGGCTTTAAAATGTCCCTTTGTGGTTTCTACAAGAAGAGTGCTTCAAACCTGCTTAATCAAAACAGGTTTAATTCTATGAGATGAATCCACACATCACAGAGCATTTTCACATATAGCATGCTTCTAGTATTTATCACGGGATATTTGGTTTTTCACCTCAGACCTCACTAGGCTCTCGAATTTCCCATCATAGAGTCTACAAAAAAAAGTGCTTTCAGCCTGCTGAATCAAAAAGAAGTTTTACCTCTGTGACATGAAATGACGCATCATAAAGCATTTTCACAGAGAGCTTGGTTCTAGTTTTTATCCTGGGATATTCAGTTTTCCACTACAGGCCACAATGAGCTCCAAAATGTCCATTCAGGCTCTACAAAAAGAGTGATTTTTTTCCTGGTGAATCAAAGCAAAGGTTTGGTTCTGTGAGGTGAACCACACATCTCAAAGAATTTTCACAGATAGCTTGTTTCTAGTTTTCATTACAGGATGTTAGGTTTTTTCATATACTTCTTCATGGGATCCGAAATGTTCCTTCGTAGATTCTAGCAAGAGAGTGTTTCCAACCTGCTGAATCAAAACAAATGTTTAACTCTGTGAGTTGAATCCACACATCACAAAGCATTCTCATATACAGCTTGTTTCTAGTTTTTATCTCAAGACATAAGGTTTTTAACTGTAGGGCTCAATGTTCTCTGAATGTGCTTTCTTAGATTCTACAAAAAGAGTGTTTCCAACCTGCCAAATCAAGATAAAGGTCTTAACCCTGTGACATGAATTGACACATCACAAAGAATTTTCACAGATAGCTTTTTTCTAGTTTTTGTCACTGGATATTCGGTTTTTCACTATTGGCCTTCATGGATTCCAAAATTCTTTTTGTGTATTCTACAAAAAGAGGTTTCAAACCTGCTGACAAAACAAAGGTTTAAATCTGTGAGATGTATCCACACAATGCAAAGCATTTTTACAAATAGCTTGTTTCTAGTTTTTATCGTGGGATATTTAGTTTTCCGCTATAGACCTCAATAGATTCCCAAATGCCCCCTTGTACATTGTACAAAAGGAGTGTTTTCAATGTGCTGAATCAGAATGAAGGTTTTACTCTGTGCGATGAATCTATGCATTGGAAAGAATTTCCACAGATAGCTTGTTCTCATTTTTATTGTGAGATATTTTGTTTTTCACTGTAGGCCTTAATGTGCACCGAAATATCTTCTCATAGATTCTACAAACAGACTGTTCCCAACCTGCTTGATCAAAACAAAGGTTTAACTCTGTGATATGAATCCACACATCCTAAAGCATTTTCAGAGATAGTTTCTTTCCAGTTTTTATTTCCACATATTTTTTTCACTATAGGCTTCAGTGTGCTTTAAAATGTTTCTTCATAGATTCTACAAAGGGAGTTTTCCAAACTGCTGAATTAAAACAAAGGTTTAACTTTGTGAGATGAATCCACACATCAGAAAACATTTTCACAGATAGTCTGTTTCTAGCTTTCATTGCAGATATTTAGCTTTTCGCTATGGGCTTCAATGAGCTTTGTAATGTCCTTTTGTAGAATCTACAAAAAGAGTGTTTCCAGCCTGCTGAATCAAAATGAACGTTTAACTCTGTAAGATGGATCCACACATCCCAAAGCATTTTCATAGATAGCTTGTTTCTACTATTTGTCAAAGGATATTCACTTTTTCTATTTACTTCTCCATGGGCTCCGAAATGTCCCTTCAGAGATTCCACAAAAGGAGCATTTCCTAAATGCTAAATCAAAATAAAGGTTTTCCTCTGTGAGTTGAAACCATACATTTCAAAGCATTATCACAGATAGCTTGTTTCTCATTTTTAATGCAAATATTCGGTTTTTACTATAGACCTCAATGCACACTAAAATGTCTTGTTGTAGATTTTGCAAACAGACTGTTTACAACCTGCTTAATCAAAACAAAGTTTTAATTCTGTGATATGAATCTACATATCACAAAGTATTTTGAAAGATAGCTTGTTTCCAGTTTTTATCTCCACATATTTTGTTTTTCACTACAAGCTTCAAGGGGTTTGAAATGTTTCTTCATAGATTCTGCAAAAACAGTTTTTCTAACCTGCTGAATTAAAACAAAGGTTTAACTCTGTGAGATGAATCCACACATCACAAAGCATTTTCACAGATAGCTTGTTTCTAGTTATTATCGTGGGATATTTGCTATTTCACTGTAGGCCTAAATGGGCTCCAAAATGGCCTTTAGTTGATTCTACAAAGACAGTGTTTCCAACCTGCTGGATTAAAACAAATATTTAACTCTGTGAGATGAATCCACACAATGCAAAGCATTTTCAGGGGTTGCTTCTTTTCAGTTTTTATTGCAGGATCTTACATTCAGTGTTTCAACATGCTCATTTATGGGCTCTGAAATGTCCCTTCATATATTCCACAAATAGTGTTTCCAACCTGCTGAATAAAAGTAAGGTTTAACTCTGAGAGACGATTCCACACATCACAATATCTTTTTACCAACTGCCTGTTTCTAGTTTAATGATGGGATATTCATCTTTTTCACCATAGGCCTCAATGAGCTTTGTAATATCTTTTCATAGAATCTATAAATACAGTGTTTCCAGTCTGCTGAATCAAAACAAACATTTATGTCTTTGAGATAGATCCACAAATCCCAAAGCATTTTCACAGATAGCTTGTTCCTACTTTTTATCGAAGGATATTCACATTTTCCATTTATTTCTCCATGGGCTCTGAAATGTCCCTTTATAGATTCTACAAAAAAAGTGTTTCCTATCAGCTAAAACAAAACAAAGTTTTGCCTCTGTGAGTTGAATCCATATATCACAAAGGATTTTCACAGATAGGTTGTTTCTGGTTTTTGACACGGAATATTCCTTTTTTGCTATAGGCATCAATGTGCACCAAATGTCTTGTTGTAGATTCTACAAACAGACTGTTTTCAACCTGCTTAATCAAAATAAAGGTTTAATTCTGTGATATGAATCCACACATTGCAAAGCATTTTGGCAGATAGCTTGTTTCTAGTTTTTATCTCCACATTTTTTTGTTTTTCATTACAGACTTCAATGGGCTTTTAAATGTTTCTTCGTAGATTATACAAAAAGAGATTTTTTTTATAACCTGCTGACAAAAAAAAAAGTTTAACTCTGTGAGATGAATCCACACAATGCAAAACATTTACACAGATAGCTTGTTTCTAGGTTTCATGATAGGATATTCTTTCACCCTAGAACTCAATGGGCTCTGAAATGGCCCTTAGCAGATTCTACAAAAAGAGTGTTTCCAACCTGTGGAATCAAAATAAGTGTTAAATCTGTCAGATGAATCCACACAAGAAAAAGAGTTTTTACAGATAGCTTGTTTGTAGTTTTTATTGCAAGATATTCGATGTTTCAATACACTTGTCCATGGGTCCAAAATATTTCTCCGTATGTTCTACAAAAAGAGTGTTTCCAACCTGCTGAATAAAAACAAAGATTTAAGTATGAGAGATCATTCCACACATCACAAGACCTTTTGACAGATAGCTTGTTTCTAGTTTTCATCGCGGATTAGTCAATTTTTCACTATAGGCCTCAATTAGCTTGTCATGTCCTATCGTAGAATCTATAAAAGAGTGTTTCCAGCCTGCTGAATCAAAACAACGGTTTAACTCTGTGAGATGAATCCACACATCCCAAACCATTTTAATGAGTAGCTTGTTTCTTCTTTTCATCAAAGGATATTTGCTTTTTCCATGTAATTCTCCATGGGCTCCGAAATATCACATCATAGATTCCACAAAAAGAGTTTCCAACCTGCTGAATGAAAACAAAGGTTTAACTCTGTGAAATGAATCCACATATTTCAAAGTATTTTTACAGATAGCTTTTCTCTATTTTATTTTGTAGGATATTTAATTTTTTGCTATACTCGTCCATGGGCTCCGAAATGTCCTTTTGTAGATTCTACCAAAAGAGTCTTTTTAATCTGCTCAATCAAAACAAATGTTTAACTCTGAGAGATGAATCCCTGCACAGCAAAGCATTTTCACAGATAGCTTGTTTCTAGTTTTTATTGCGGGATATTCAGTTTTTCGCTGTAGGCCTCAATGGGCTCTGAAATGTCCCTTTGTAGATTACACAAAAAGAGTGATTCCATCCTGCTGAATCAAAAGAAAGGTTTAACTTTTTGAGATGAATCCATACATCACAAAGCGTTTTCACAAATAGTTTCTTTCCAGTTTTTATTGTGGGATATTTGGTTTTTACTCTTGGCCTTAATGGACTCCAATATGTCTCTTCATAGATTCTGTAAAAAGAGTGTTTCCAACCTGTTAAATCAAAATAAATGTTTAACTCTGTGAGAAGAATCCACACATCACAAAGCAATTTCACAGATAGCTTTTTTCTAGTTTTTATTGCAGGATATTTGTTTTTTCAATATAGACTAAAATTGGCTGCAAAATGTCCCCTTGCAGATCCTACAAGAAGAATGTTCCAACCTGCTGAATCAAAACAAAGGATTAACTCTGTGAGATAAATATACACATGGCAAAGAATTTTTAGTGATAGGTTGTTTCTAGTTTTTTTTGGTGGGATATTCGATATTTCACTGTAGGCCTCAATGGCCTCTGAAACATCCCCATGGAGAAGGTACAAAAAGACTGTTTCCAATGTGCTGAATAAACACAAAGGTTTAATTCTATCAGATGAATCCAAATGTCATAAAGCATTTTCACAGGGAGCCTGTTTCCAGTTTTTATCATGGAGTATTCAGTTTTCATTATTGGCCCAAATGGGATCCAAAATGTCCCTTCTTAGATTCTACAAAGACAATGTTTCCAACCTGCTTAATCAAAACAAATATTTAAGCATGTGAGATGAATCCACACATCTCAAAGCATTTTCAGAGGTAGATTTTTTATTATTTTTATCACAAAATATTCAGTTTTTACTACAGGCATCAATGGTGTGAAATGTCCTTCACATATGCTATAAAAAAAGGTTTTTTAACCTGTTGAATAAATACAAAAGTTTAACTCTGTGAGATGAACCCACACATTGCAAAGCATTTTCAAAGAAATATTGTTTCTACTTTTTATTGCAGGGTAGTTAGTATTTCACTATGGGCCTCAATGGGCTCCAAAATATCCTTTCATAGATTTTACAAAAAGATATTTTCCAACCTGCTGAATCAAGAAAAAGGATTCAATCTATGAGCTGAATCTATGCATCACTAATGGGTTTTACTTAGAGCTTGCTTCTAGTTTTTATTGTGGGATAATGGGTTGTTCATCAAAGTGCTGAATCACAAAAAGGTGTAACTCTCTGAGATGGAATCACATATCGCAAATAATTTTCAGATATAGCTCTTTGTTATTTTTATAGTGGTATATTCAGTTTTTCTCTGTAGGCCTCAACGGGCTTCTAAAAGTCCTTTCATAGATTGTACAGAAAGAGTGTATGCAAAAAGCTGAATCAAAATAAAAGTTTAATTCTGTGAGATAAATCCACACATCATAAAGCATTTTCACAGATAGCTTGCTTTAGTGTCTGTCATGGGATATTGGGATTTTCACTATAGGCCTCAACTGGCTCTGAAATATTTTTTCATAGATTCTACAAAAGAAGTTTTTTAAACCTGCTGAACCACTAGAAAGGCTTAACTCTGTGAGATGAATCCACACATTTCAAAGCATTTTCACAGATAGCTTGCTTCTAGATTGTTTTGTGGGATGTTTTGTTTTTCCCTATAGGCTTCAATGGGCTCTGAAATGTTCCTTTGTAGACACTACAAAAAGAGTCTTTCCCAACTGCTGAATTAAAACAAAGTTTAATTCTGTGATATGAATACACACATCACAGAACATTTTCACAGAGAGTTTGTTTGTAGTTTTTATCACGAGATAGTCGGTTTCTCACTATAGCCCTCAGGGGTCCAAAATGTGTTTTCTTAGATTCTACAGAAAACCTGTTTCCTACCTGTTGAATCATAACAAATGTTTAACTTTGTGAAGTGAATCCCAACATTGCTAAGCATTTTCACAGATAGCTGGTTTCCAGTTTTTATTGCAGGACATTAGGATTTTTATAATAGGCCTCAAAGGGCTCAGAAATGCCCATTTGTAGATTCTACAAAAATAGTGTTTCCAACTTGCTGAATCAAAACAAAGGTTTAACTCATTGAGATGAATCCACATATCACAAAGCATTTTCACAGAGAGCTTGTTTTTAGTTTTTATTGTGTGATATTTGTTTTTTCACTATAGGCCTCAACGGGCTCTGAAGTGTTTCTTAGTTGACTCAACAAAAGGAAGGTTTTCAATCTGCTGAATAAAAAAAAAAAAAAAAAGCTTAATTCTGTGAGATGAATCCACACAAAGTAATGCATTTTCAAAGATGGCTTGATTCTAGTTTTACCAAGGGATATTCGGTTTTTCACTCTAGGTCTCAATGACCTCTGAAATGTCCCTTCTTAGATTCTCCAAAGAAAAAGTTTCCAATCTGCTGAATAATAACAAAGTTTTAACTCTGTGGGATGAATCTACACATGGGAAAGCATATTCAGAGATAGATTTTTCATTGTTTCTATCACAAAATATTTGGTTTATTACTATAGGCATTGATGCATATGAAATGTCCCTTTGTATATTCTGTAAAACAAGTGTTCACAATCGGCTGACTAAAAGAAAGGTTTAGCTCTCTGAAATGAAATCATACATTGCAAAGCATTTTCAGACCTAGTTTCTTTTCAGGTTTTATTGATGAACATTCACTTTTTCACTATAGGTCACAATGGGCTCCAAAATGTACCTTCATATACAGTACAAATAGAGTTAATCCAAGTTGCAGAATCACAACAAAGGTTTAACTCTGTCAGATAAATCCAAACATCGCAAAGTATTGTCACAGATAGCTTGTTTCTAGTTTTTATCATGAGATATTCTGTTTTTGACTATAGGCCCCAATGGGCCTTTCTTTGGATTCAGCAGTTTGGAAACACTGTTTCTGTCCATTCTAAGAATGGACATTTGGGCACTCATTGAGGGCCAATAGTGAAAAAACGAATATCCCAGGATAAAAACTAGACGGAAGCTTTCTGAGAAACAGCTTTGTGATGTGTCCATTCACCTCGCAGAATTAAACCTTTCTTTTGATTAAGCAGTTTGGAAACACTATTTTTGTAGAATCAGCGGTGTGACAATTGGGACCACATTGAGGTCTATGGTGAAAAACGAAACATCTTCAGATAAAAACTAGAAAGAAGCTTTCTGAGAAACTGCTTCATGATGTGTGCATTCATCTCACAGAGTTAAAAGTTTATTTGGATTCAGCAGCTTGGGTACACTGTTTATGTCCTTTCTGAGAATGGACATTTGGGAGCTCAATGAGGCCAATGGTGAAAAAGCAAATATTACAGGACAAAAACTAGAAGGAAGCTTTCTGACAAACATCTTTGTGATGTGTGCATTCATGCCACAGAGTTAAACCTTTCTTTTCATTCAGCAGTTTGGAAACATTGTTTTTGTAGAATATCCGATGGGATATTTGGGAACACACTGAAGCCTAGGATGAAAAATGAAATACCTTCAAAGAAAAACCAGAAAGATCTTTCTGAGAAACTCTTTTCTGATGTGTGCATTCAGCTCACAGAGTTTAACTTTTCTTTGGATTCAGCTGTTTGGAGAGAGTTTTTTTGTCCATTCTTCGAATGGACATTTGGGAACTTATTGAGGTCAATGGTGAAAAAGTGAATATCCCAGGATAAAAAATAGAAGGAAGCAATTTGAGAAACCTCTTTGTGATGTCTGCATTCACCTCACAGAGTTAAACATTTCTTTTCATTCAGCAGTTTGGAAACACTACTCTGGTAGAATCTGTAAAGGGATGTTTGGGAGCACATCCAGGTCTGTGGTGAAAAAGAAAACATCTTCAAATGAAAACCAGAAAGAAGTTTTCTGAGAAACTGCATTGTGATGAGGGCATTCATCTCGCAGAGTTAAAACTTTCTTTGGATTAAGCACTTTGGAAACACTTTTTGTCCATTCTGCGAGTGGGCATTTGGGAGCTCATTGAGACCAAAGGTGAAAAAGTGAATATACCAGGATAAAAACTGAAAGAAGCTATCTGAAAAACAGCTTTATGATATTTGCAATCATCTAGCAGAGTTAAACCTTTCTTTTCATTCAGCAGTTTGGAAACACTGTTTTTGTAGAATCTGCCAAGGGATATTTGCTAACGCATTGTGGCCTATGGTGGAAAAGGAAACATCTGCAGATAAAAATTATGAAAAGGTTTCTGAGAAACTGCTTTGTGATGTTTGCATTCATCTCACAGAGTTAAACCATTCTTTGGATTCAGCAGTTTGGAAACAGTGCTTCTGGAGATTTGGAGAATGGACATTTGGGAGCTCACTTAGACCAATGGTGAAAAAGAGAATATCTCAGGATAAAAACTAGAAGGAAGTTGTCTCAGAAACTGCTTTCTGATATGTGCATGCATCTCTCAGAGTTAAATCTTTCTTTTCATTTAGCACTTTGAAACACTGTGTTTATAGAATCTGTGAAGGTATATTTGGGGGCGCATTGAGGCCTATGGTGAAAAGGAAACATTTTTAGATAAGAACTAGAAAGAAGCTTTCTTAGAAACTGCTTTGTGATGTGTACATTCATCTCACAGAGGAAAACTTTTCTTTGCATTCAGCAGTTTGGAAACACTGTTTTTTCCATTCTTCCAATGGACATTTGGGAGTTCATTGAGACCAATGGTGAAAAAGCGAATATCCCACCATATAAACTAGAAGGAAGCTCTCTGAGAAACTGCTTTGTGATGTGTGCATTGACCTCACGGAGTTAAACCGTTTTCTTCATTCTGCAGTTTGGAAACGCTGTTTTTGCAGAATCTACAAAGGGATATTTTGGAGTGCATTGAGGCCTATGGTTGAAAACGAAACATCTTCAGATAAAAACTAGAAAGAGGCTCTCTGAGAAACTGCTTTGTGATGTGTGCATTCAACTCACAGAGTTAAACCTTTCTTTTCTTTCATCCACTTGGAAACACTATGTTTGTAGAATCCGCAAAGGGATATTTGGGAACGTGTTGAGGTCTGTTGTGAAAGAGGAAACATTTACAGATAGAAACTAGAAAGAAACTTTCTGAGAAACTGTTTTATGATTTGTACATTCATCTCACTGTGTTAAAACTTCTGTTTGATTCAGCAGTTTAGAAACACTGTTTTTGTTCATTCTGAGAATGGACATTTGGGAGCTCTTAGAGGCCAATGGCAAAAAAGAGAATATCCTGGGATAAAAACCAGAAGGAAGTTATCTGAGAAACTGCTTTGTGATGTGGACATTCATATCGCAGAGGTAAACCTTTCTTTTCATTCAGCAGTTTGGAAACACTGTGTTTATACAATCTGTGAAGGGATATTTGGGAGTGCATTGAGGCCTATGGTGAAAAATGAGCACCTTCAGATTAAAAACAAGAAAGAATCTTTCTCAGAAACTGCTTTGCAATGTGTGCACTTATCTCACAGAGTTAAAGCTTTCTTTGGATTTAGCTGTTTGGAAACAATGGTTTTGTCCATTCTGTGAATGGAGGTTTTGGAGCTCATTGAGTTCAATGCCAAAACAGACATTATCCCAGGGTAAAAGCTAGAAACTGAGAAACAGCTTTGTGATGTGTGCATTCATCTTGCAGAGTTAAACCTTTCTTTTTATTCAGCAGTTTGGAAACACTGTTTTTGTAGAATCTGCCAAGGGATATTTGGGAGTACATTGAGGAATACGGTGAAAAAGGAAATACCTTCAGATAAAAACAGAAGAAGCTTTCAGAGAAATTGCTTTGTGATGTGTACATTCTTCTCACAGAGTTAAAACTTTCTTTGTATTCAGCAGTTTTGAAACAATGTTTTTGTCCATTCTGCCAATGGACATTAGGGAGCTCATTGAGGCCAATGGCAAACAAGCGAATATCCCAGGATAAAAACTCTAAGGAAGCTATCTGAGAAACCACTTTTGAAGTGTGAATTCATTGCAGAGAGTTAAAACTTTCTTTTCATTCAGTAGAATGGAAACACTTTTTTTGTAGAATGTGTGAAGGGATATTTGGGAGCACATTGAGGTCTATGGTGAAAAAGGAAACATCTTCAGATAAAAACTAGAAAGAAGGTTTCTGAGACACTGTTTGGTGATGTGTGCATTCATCTCACAGAGTTAATCCTTTCTTTTCATTCAGCAGTTTGGAAACACTGTTTTTGGAGAATCTGTGAAGGGATATTTGGGAGCACTTTGAGGCCTATGGTCAAAAAGGAAACATCTTCAGAATAAAATTAGAAAGAAGCTTTCTGAGTGACTGCCTTGTGATATGTGCCTTCATCTCACAGAGTTAAACCTTTATTTTCTTTCAGCAGTTTGGATACTCTGTGTTCTAGAATCTGCAAAGGGATATTTGGGAGTCATTGAGGCCTATGTTGAAAAAGGAAACATCTTCAGACAAAAACTAGAAAGAAGTTTTCTAAGAAACTGCTTTGTGATATGTGCATTCTTTCCACATAGTTAAAAATTTCCTTGGATTCAGCAGTTTGGAAACACTGTTTTTACCTATACTGTGAATGAACATTTGGGACCTCATTCCATCCAATGACCAAAAGCAGAAAATCCTGGGATAAAAGATAGAAGGAAGCTATCTGAGAAACAGCTTTGTGATGTGTGCAATCATCTAGCAGAGTTAAACCTTTCTTTTCATTCAGCACTTTGGAAATGCTCATTTTGTAGAATCTGTGAAGGGATGTTTGGCAGCACATTGAGGCCTACTGTGAATATGAAACATCTTCAGATAAAAACAAGCAAGAAGCTTTCTGAGAAACTGCTTTGTGATGTGTGCATTCATCTCACAGAGTTAAATCATTCTTTGGATTTACCAGTTTGGAAACACTGTGTGTATACAATCTGTGAAAGGATATTTGGGAGTGCATTGAGGCCTGTGGTGAAACAGAAAATGTCCTCAGATAAAAACTAGAAAGAAGCTTTCTGAGAAACTACATTGTCATGTGTGACTTCATGACACAGAAGTAAACCTTTCTTTCGATTTGGTGTTGGGAAACACTGTTTTTGTCCATTCTGTGAATGGACATTTGGGAACTCATTGAGGCCAATGTCAAACAAGTAAATATCTCAGGATGAAAACTAGAAAGAAGCTATCTAAAAAACCACTTTGTCGTGTGTGCATTCATGTCTCAGAGTTAAACTTTCTTTTCATTCAACAGTTTGGAAACACTATTTTTGTAGAATCTGTGAAGGAATATTTGGGAGTGCTTTGAGGCCTATGGTGAAAGGGGAAACACCCACAGATAGAAACTAGAAAGAAGCTTTCTAAGAAACTGCTTTGTGGTGTGTGCATTCATCTCACAGAGATAAACCTTTCTTTGCATTCAGCAGTTTGGAAACAGTGTTTCTGTAGATTCTGAGCATGGAAATTTGGAGCTCGATTAGGCCAAAGGTGAAAAAGAGAATATCTCATGATAAAAACTAGAAAGAAGCTATCTAAGAAAATGCTTTGTGATGTGTGCATTCACTTCATAGACTTAAACCTTCCTTTTCTTTCAGCAGTTTGGAAACACTGTATTGTAGAATCTGCGAAGGGATATTTGGGAGTGCATTGAAGCCTATTGTAAAAAAGGAAATACCTTCTGTTAAAAACTAGAAAGAAGGTTTCTGAGAAACTGCTTCGAGATGTGTGCATTCATCTCACAGAGTTAAAGTTTCCTTTGGATTCAGCACTATGGAAACCCTGTTTTTTTCCACTCTGCGAATGGATATTTTGGAGCTCATTGAGACCATTGGCAAAAAAGTGAATATCCCAGGATAAAAACTAGAAGGAACCTTTCTGAGAAACTGCTTTTTTATGTGTTCATTCCTCTCACAGAGTTCAACCTTTCTTTTTACTCAGCAGTTTGGCAACATTGTGTTTGAAGAATCTGTAAAGTGATATTTAGGAGTGCAATAAGGCCTATGGTGAAAGAGTAAACATCTACAGATAGAAATTAGAAGGTAGCTTTCTGAGAACTGCTTTATTATGTGTGCATTAATTTCACAGTGTTATAACTATCTTTGGATTCAATGTTTGGAAAGACTGTTTTTGACCATTCTATGAATGTACATTCTGTAGCTCATTGAGGCCAATGGCGAAAAAGTGAATATACCAGGATAAAAACTAGAAGGAAGCTATTGGAGAAACGGCTTTGTGATGTGTGCATTTTCCTCGAAGAGTTAAACATTTCTTTTCATTAAGCAGTTTGGAAACACTGTTTTTGTAGAATCTGTGAAGGGATATTATGGAGTGCATTGAGGTCTGTGGTGAAAAAGCAAACACCTTCAGATAAAAACTAGAAAGAAGCTTTCAGAGAAACTGCTTTGTGATGTTTGCATACATCTCACAGAGTTAAACCTTTCTTGTGATTGAGCAGCTTTTAAGACAGTGTTGGTATAATCTGTGATGGGATAATTGGAAGCCCATTGAAGCCTGTGATGAAAAAGGAAATATCTTCACATAAAAACTAGAAAGAAGCTTTCTGACAAACTACTTTTTGATGTGTGCATTCTTCTCACAGAGGTAAACCAATATTTGGATTGAGCAGTTTTGGAACAATGTTTTTGCAGAATCTGCAAAGGGATATTTGCTAGTGATTTGTGGTCTATGGTGAAAAAGGAAATATCTTCAGATAAAAACTAGAAAGAAGCTTTCTGAGAAACTGCTTTGTGATGTGTGCATACATCTCACAGTTGAACCTTTCTTGTGATTGAGCAGTTTCTAATACTGTGTTGGTACAATCTGCAAAGGGATGTTTGGGAGCACATGGAGGACTATGGTAAAAAAGGATATATCTCAGGTAAAACTAGAAAGAAGCTTTCTGAGAAAACGCTTTGTGCTGTGTGCATTCATATCACAGAGTTGAACCTTTCTTTTTATTGAGTAGTTTGTAATACTGTTTTTGTAGAATCTGTGAAGGGACTTTTTGGGACACATTGAGGCCTCTGGTGAAAAAGAAATATCTTCAGATAAAAACCAGAAAGAAGTTTTCTAAGCAAATGCTTTGTGATGTGTGTTTTCTTCCCACAGAGTTAAACCTCACTTTTGAGCAGTTGTCACACTGTTTTTGTAGAATCTGTGAAGGGATACTTGGGAGCGCACTGAGGCCTATGGTGAGAAAGTAAATATCTTCAGACAAAAATTAGAAGGAAGCTTTCTGAGAAACTGCTTTGTGATGTGTGTATACATCTCATAGACTTAAACCTTTCTTGTGATAGAGCAGTTTCTAAAACTCTGTTGGTAGAATCTGTGAAGGGATATTTGGGAACACATTGAGGCCTATGGTGAAAAAGGAAATATCTTCAGACAAAAACTAGAAAGAAGCTTTCTGAGAAACTGCTTTGTGATGTGTGCATACATCTCACAGTCAAACCTTTCTTGTGATTAAGCAGTTTCTAACATTGTGTTGGTACAATCTGCAAAGGGATATTTGGGAACACATAGAGGACTATGGTGAAAGAGGATATATCTTCAGGTAAAACTAGAAAGAAGTTTTCTGAGAAAATGCTTTGTGCTGTGTGCATTCATGTCACAGAGTTAAACCTTTCTTTTTAATGAGCAGTTTGTAATACTGTTTTTGTAGAATCTGTGAAGGGATTTTTTGGGGCACATTGAGGCCTCTGGTGAAAAAGGAAATATCTTCAGACAAAAACCAGAAAGAAGGTTTCTAAGCAAGTGCTTTGTGATGTGTGCTTTCTTCCCTCAGTTAAACCTCACTTTTGAGCAGTTGTCACACGGTTTTTGTAGAATCTGTGAAAGGATACTTGGGAGTGCACTGAGGCCTCTGGTGAAAAAGGAAATATCTTCAGACAAAAACCAGAAAGAAGGTTTCTAAGCAAATGCTTTGTGATGTGTGCTTTCTTCCCTCAGTTAAAACTCACTTTTGAGCAGTTGTCACATTGTTTTTGTAGAATCTGTGAAGGGATACTTGGGAGTGCACTGAGGCATATGGTGAAAAAGGAAATATCTTCAGATAAAAATTAGAAGGAAGCGTTCTGAAAAACTGCTTTGTGATGTGTGCATACACCTCATGGACTTAAACCTTTCCTGTGATAGAGCAGTTTCTAAATCTCTGTTGGTAGAATCTGTGAAGGGACATTTGGGAACACATTGAGGCCTATGGTGAAAAAGGAAATATCTTCAGATACAAACAGATGCACATTTGGGAGCTCATTGAAGCCAATGCTGAAAAAGAGAATATCCCAGGATAAAAACTAGAAGGAAGCTATCTGAGAAATCGCTTTGTGATTTGTGCATTCACCTCATAGAGTTAAACTGTTCTTTTCATTCAGCAGTTTGGAAACACTGTTTTTGTAGAATCTGCAAATGGGTATTTGGGAGCGCATTGAAGCCTATGGTGAAAAATGAAATATCTACAAATAAAAACTAGAAAGAAGCTTTCTGAGAAACTGCTTTCTGATGTGCACAATCAAGTCACAGAGTTTAACATTTTTTTGATTCGGCAAGTTGTAAACTGCTTTTGTCCATGGTGCGAATGGACATTTGGGAGCTCTTTGAGGCCAGTGATGAAAAAGCGAATATCCCAGAATAAAAACTAGAAGGAAGTTCTCTGAGATTCTGCTTTGGATGTGAGCATTCATCTCGTAGATATAGACATTTGTTTTCATTCTGAAGTTTGATACCCTGTTTTTGTAGCATCAGTGAAGGGATATTTGGGAGCCCATTGAGGTGTTTAGTGAAAAAGTAATTATATTCACATAAAAAGTAGAAAGAAACTTCCTCAGAAACTGCTTTGTGATTTGTGCATTCATATCACAGAGTTAACATTTCTTTGGATTCAACAGTTTCAAAACACTGTTTTTATCCATTCTGTAAGTGGACATTTAGGAGCTCATTGAGGACAATGGTGAGAAAGTGAATATCCCAGAATAAAAACTAGAAGGAAGCTATCTGAGAAAGTGCTTTGTGATGTGTGCATTCATCACGTAGATGTAAACATTTCTTGTCATTCAGCAGTTTGGAAACACGGTTTTTGTAAAATCTGCAAGGGGATATTTGGGAGGGCATTGAGGCCTATGGTGAAAAAGGAACATCAGATAAAAACTAGAAAGAAGCTTTCTGAGAAACTGCTTTGTGATGTGTACATTCATCTTACAGAGATAAACCTTTCTTTGGATTCAACTGTATGAAAACACTGTTTTTATCCATTCTGCTAAAGGACATTTTTGAGCTAATGGAGTCCAAAGATGAAAAAACGAATATCCCAGGATAAAAACTAGAAGAAAGCTGTCTGAGAAACTGCTTTGAGATGTGAGCATTCGTAGTTTAACCTTTCTTTTCATTCAGAAGTTTGGAAACACTTTTTTTTTTGTAGAATGTGTGAAAGAATATTTGGAAGTGCATTGGAGCCTATGGAGAAAAAGGAAATATCTTCAGATAAAAGCTGGAAGGAAGCTTTCTGAGAAAATCCTTTGTAATGTGTGCAATAAACTCACCAAATTAAACCTTTCTTTGGATTCAGCAGTTTTGGAACACTGATTTTGTCCCTTTTGGGAATGGACATTTGGGTTCTCTTTCCCATTTTGGGAATGGACATTTTGGAGCTCTTGGAGGTCAATGGTGAAAAAGCGAATATTCCAGGATAAAAACTAGAAAAAACTATATGTTTTTTTTATCCTAAATAAAAACTAGACAGAATCTTCTGAGAAACTGCTTTGTGATGTGTGCATTAATCTTGTAGAGTTAAACCTTTATTTTCATTCAGCAGTTTGGAAACACTCTTTTCATAGAATCTGAGGGGATATGTGGGAATGTATTGTGACCTATGGTGAAAAAGGAAACATCTTCAGATAAAAACAAGAAGGAAGCTTTCTGAGAAACTGGTTTGTGGTGCATGCATTCATCTCACAGAGTTTAAACCTGCTTTGGATTCAGCAGTTTGGAAATACTGTGTTTGTCCCTTCTACAAATGGGCATTTGAGAGTTCATTGAGGCCAATGGTGAAAAACAGAATATAACAGGATAAAAACTAGAAGGAAGCTATCTGAGAAATCGCTTTGTGATGTGTGCATTTACCTCACAGAGATAAAATTTTGTTTTCATTCAAGAGATTGAAAATCTGTTTTTGTAGAATGGGCATAAGGATATCTGGGAGCGCCTTAAGGTCTATGGTGAAAAAGGAAACATGTTCAAATAAAAACAAGAAAGAAGCTTTGTGAGAAACTACTTTGCGGTGCATGCATTCATCTCACAGAGTTTAAACTTTATTTGTATTCAACAGTTTGGAAACACTGTTTTTTTTTTTTTTCCATTCTGCAACTGGATATTTGGGAGCCCATAGATGCCTAAGACGAAAAAGCGAGAACACCTGGGTAAAAAGTAGAAGGAAGCTATCTGAGACATCACTTTGTGATGTGTGAATTCATTTCACAGAGTCAAAATTTCTTTCATTCAGCAGTTTGAAAACGCTGTTTTTATAGAATATGCAAAGGGATATTCGTGGGCGCATTTAGGACTATGGTGAAAAAAGAATATCTTCACAAAAAACTAGAAAGAAACTTTATGAGAAACAGCTTTGTGATGCGTGCATTCAACTCCCAGTGTTAAACTGTTCTTTGGATTCAGTAGTTTGGAAACACTTTTTTTCCATTGTGCAAATGGACATTTGGGAGTTCATTGAGGCCAATAGTGAAAAAGTGAATATCCCATGATAAAAACAAGAAGGAAGCTATCTGAGAAACCGTTTTGTGGTGTGTGCATTCACTTCACTGTGGTAAACCTTTCTTTTCATTCAGCTGTTTGGAAACACTGTTTTTGTAGAATCTTCAAAATGTTATTTTCTAGTGCCTTGAGGCCAATGGTGAAAAAGGAAACATTTTTAGATAAATACTAGAAAGAGGGATTCTGAGAAATTGTTTTGTGATATGTGTATTCATCTCACAGAGTTAAACATTTCTTTGGATTCAGCAGTTTGCAAACATTGTTTTTGTCCATTCTACGAGTGGACATTTGGAAGTTCATTGAGGCCAATGGTGAAATAGTGAATATCCCATGATAAAAACAAGAAAGAAACTATCTGAGAAACCGTTTTGTGTTGGGAACATTCATCCCAAGGAGTTAAACCTTTCTTTTCATTCACCAGTTTGGAAACACTGTTTTAGTAGAATCTGCTAAGGGATATTTGGGATCACATTGAAGCCTCTGCTGTAAAAGGAAACATCTGCAGATAAAAACTGGAAAGAAGCTTTCTGAGAAACTGCTTTGTGAAGTGTTTATCTCACAGAGATAAACATTTCTGTGGATTCAGCAGTTTGAAAACAATGTTTTTGTCCATTCTGTGAATGGACATTTGGGAGCTCATTGAGGCCAAAGGCAAATACCCGAATATCTCAGGATAAAAACTAGAAGGAAGATATATGAGAAATCACTTCTTGATATTTGCATTCACTACACAGAGTTAAACCTTTCTTTTCATTCATCAGTTTTGAAACACGGTTTTTGTAGAATGTGACATGGGATTCTTTTTAGTGCATTGAGGCCTCTGGTGAAAAAGGAAACATGTTCAGATAAAAACTAGAAAGAAACTTTCAGAGAATCTGCTTTGTGATGTGTACATTCATCTCAGAGAGATAAACTTTTCTTTGGATTCAGCAGTTTGGAAACACTGTTTTTCTCCATTCTGCAAATGGACATTTTGTAGCTCATCAAGACCAAATGCAAAAAAGTGAATACTCAAGGTGAAAAAAAGTGAATATTCCAGGTGAAAAACTAGAATGAAGCTATCTGAGAAACTGCTATGTGATGTTTGCATGCATCTCACAGAGTTGAACCTTTCTTTTCATTAAGCAGTTTGGAAAAAATGCTTGTGTTGAATGTACGAAAGGATATTTGGGAGTGCATTGAGGCCTCTGAAGAAAAAGGAAACATTTACACATAAAAACTATAAGGAAGTTTTCTCAGAAACGACTTCATGATGTGTGCATTTATCTCATGGAGATAAACTTTTCTTTGAATTCAGCAGTTTAGAAACACTATTTTCTCCATTCTGCAAATGGATGTTTTGGAGCTCATTGAGGCAAAAGTGAAAAAGTGAATATTCAAGGAGAAAAACTAGAATGAAATTATCTGAGAAACTTCCTTGTGATATATGCATTAATCTCAAAGACTTAAACCTTTCTTTTCATTCAGCAGTTTGGAAAAACTGTGTAGAATGTGCAAAAGGATATTTGGGAGCTCATTGAGGTCAATGGCAAAAAAGCCAATATCCCATGATAAAAACAATAAGGAAGCTATCTGAGAAACCACTTTGTGATGTGAACATTCAACTCACTGAGGTAAACCTTTGTTTTAATACAGCGGTTTGGAAACTTTTTGTAGAATCTGTGAATGGATATTTGGGAGTGCATTGAGGCCTAGGATGGAAAAGGAAACATCTTCAGATAAAAACTACTTAGAAACTTTCTGACAAACTTCGTTGTGATGTGTGCATTCATCTCGCAGAGTTAAACCTATATTTTTATTAAGGAGTTTGGAAACACTGTTTTTGTCCATTGTGCAAATGGACATTTGGAAGTTCATTGAGGCCAATGGCAAAAAAGTCAATATCCCATGATCACAGCAAGAAGGAAGCTATCTGAGAAACTGCTATGTGATGTGTGGATTCAGCTAGCAGAGTTAAACTATTGTTTGGATTCAGCAGTTTGGAAACACTGTTTTTTCCATTCTGTGAGTGGACATTTGGCAGCTCTTTGAGGCCAGTGGTGAACAAGCAAATATCCCAGGTCATAAACTACAAGGAAGCTATCTGAGAAATCAGTTTGTGATGCATGCAATCACCTCACAGATGTAAACTTTTCATTTAGCAGTCTTGAAGCACTGTTTTTGTGGAAACTGCAAAGGCATATTTGGGAACGCATTGATGCCTATGATGAAAAAAGAAATGTCGAGCCGGGCGCGGTGGCTCAAGCCTGTAATCCCAGCACTTTGGGAGGCCGAGACGGGCGGATCGCGAGGTCAGGAGATCGAGACCATCCTGGCTAACACGGTGAAACCCCGTCTCTACTAAAAAATACAAAAAACTAGCCGGGCGTGGTGGCGGGCACCTGTAGTTCCAGCTACTCCGGAGGCTGAGGCAGTAGAATGGCGTAAACCCGGGAGGCGGAGCTTGCAGTGAGCCGAGATCGCGCCACTGCACTCCAGCCTGGGTGATAGAGTGAGACTCTGTCTCAAAAAAAAAAAAAAAAAAAAAAAAAAAAAAAAAAAAAAAAAAAAAGAAAAAAGAAATGTCTTCAAATAAAAACTAGAAATAAGGATTCTGAGAAACTCCTTGATGGTTTGTACATTCATCTCACAGATTTAAACATTTCTTTGGATTCAGTAGTTGGAAAAACTGTTTCTGTCCATTCTTCCAATGGATATATTGGAGCTTATTGATACCAAAGATGAAAAAGCAAAAATCCCAGGATAAAAACTAGAAGGAAGGTATCTGAGAAATTTATTTGTGATGTGTGCTATCATCTCACAGAGTTAAACCTTTCTATTCATTCAGCAGTTTGGAAACACTGTTTTTGTAGAACCTGCAATGGGATACTTGGGAGCACATTGAAACCTACAGTGAAAAAGGAAACATCTTCAGATAAAAACTACATACAAGCTTCCTAAGAAGCTGCTTTGTGATGAGTGCATTCATCTCAAAGAGTTAAGGCTTCCTTTGAATTCAGCAGCTTGGAAACACTATTTTTCTCCATTCTGCAAATGGACATTTGGAGGTCATTGAAGCCAATGGGGAAAAAAAATGAATATTCTGGGATGGAAACTAGCAGGAAGCTATCTGAGAAACTGCTTTGTGATGTGTGCATTCTTCTCACAGAGTTAATACTTTCTTTTAATTCAGCAGTTTGGAAACACTGTTTTGTAGAAGCTGTGAAGGGATATTTCAGAGTGTATAAAGGCCTATGATGAGAAAGGAAGCATCCTCAGATAAAAACTAGAAAGAAGCTTTCTGAGAAACTGCTTTGTGATGTGTGCAACATCTCACACTGTTAAAACTTTGGATTCAGCAGTTTGTGTGTACTCTTCTCGCAGGTTTGAACCTTTTTTTGGATTCAGCAGCTTGGAAACACTGTTTTTGTCTATTCTGAAAATGGACATTTGGGAGCTCATTGAGGCCAAAGGTGAAAAAGTGAATATCCCAGTATGAAAACTAGTAGGAAGCTATCTGACAAACTGCTTTGTGATGTTTGCATTCATCTTGTAGTATTAAACCTTTCTTTCCATTAAGCAGTTTGGAAACATTGTTTTTGTAGAACCTGTGAAGGGGTATTTGGGAGCATATTGGGTAATACGGTGAAAAGGAAACATCTTCATAGAGAAACTAGAAAGAAACTTTCTGAGAAACTGCTTTGTGTTGTGTGCATTCATCTCACAGAGTTAACATTTTCTCTGGATTCAGCAGGTTGGAAATATTGCTTTTGTCTATTCTGAAAGTGGACATCTGAGAGCTCATTGAGGCCAAAAGTGAAAAAGTGAATATCCATGCATAAACACAAGAAGGAAGCTATCTGTGAAACTGCTTTGGGATGTGTTCTTTCAACTCACAGAGTCAAACCTTTCTGTTCATTTAGCAGTTTGGAAACACTCTTTTTGTAGAATCTGTGAAGGGATATTTGGGAGTGCATTGAGGTCTACGGTGAAAAAAAACCATCTTCAGATAAAAACTAGAAAGAAGCTTTGTAAGAAGCTGATTTGTGATGTGTGCATTTATCTCACAGAGTTAAACCTTTCCTTGGATTCAGCAGGTTGGAAACATGGTTTTTTCTATTCTGTGATTGGACGTTTGACAACTCATTGAGGGCAATGGTGAAAAAGCAAATATACCAGAAAACAACTAGAGGGAAGGTATCTGAGAAATCACTTAGTGATGTTTGCATTAATCTCACAGAGTTAAAGCATCCTTTCATTCAGCAGTTTGGAAACACTCTTTTTGTAGAATCTTTGAAGGGATATTTGGGGACACATTGAGGTCTATGGTGAAAAAGAAAACATCTGCAGATAAAAACAATAAAGAAGCTTTCTGAGAAACTGTTTTGTGATGTGTCGTTTCTTCTCAAGGATTTGTAGCTTTCTTTGGACTCAGCAGTTTTGAAACACATTTATTGTCCATTATGTGAATGGACATTTGAGAGTTCATTGATGCCAATGGCAAAAAGTGAATACCCCAGGACAAAAACTAGAAGGAAGGTATCTGAGAAACTGCTTTTGCTTGTGTGCATTCACCTCGCAGAGTTAAACCTTTCTTTAGCAGTTTGGGAACACTGTTTTTCTAAAATCTGCGAAGGGATATTTGGGAGTGCTGTGAGGTCTATGGTGGAAAATGAAACATTTTCACATAAAAAGAAGAAGGAAGCTTTCTGAGAAACTGCTATGTGATTTGTGCATTCATGTCACAGAGTTAAACATTTCTTTGCATTCAGAAGTTTGGAAACACTTTTTGTCCATTCTCTGAATGGACATTTGAGAGCTCATTGAGGCCAATGGCCAAAAAGCAAATATTCCATGGTAAAAAATACAAGGAAGCTATCTGAGAAATTGCTTTGTGAGGTGTGCATTCATCTCGCATATATAAACCTTTCTTTTCATTCAGTCATTTCAAAACACTGTTTTTGTATAATCTGCAAAGGGATATTTTGGAGTACGTTGAGGCCTGTGGTGAAAAGGAATCATCTGCCAATAAAAAGAAGAAACAAGTTTTCTGAGATACTGCTTTGTGACGTGTGCATTCATCTCATATAATTAAACTGTTCCTTTTTTTATTTTTTATTTTATTTTTTTTATTATACTTTAAGTTCTAGGGTACATGTGCATAACACGCAGGTTTGTTACATATGTATACTTGTGCCATGTTGGTGTGTTGCACACATCAACTCGTCAGCACCCATCAACTCATCATTTACATCCGGTATAACTCCCACCACAATCCCTCCCCCCTCCCCCCTCCCCATAATAGGCCCCAGTGTGTGATGTTCCCCTTCCCGAGTCCAGGTGATCTCATTATTCAGTTCCCACCTATGAGTGAGAACACACGGTGTTTGGTTTTCTGTTCTTGCAATAGTTTGCTGAGAATGATGGTTTCCAGTTGCATCCATGTCCCTACAAAGGACACAGACTCATCCTTTTTTATGGCTGCATAGTATTCTGTGGTGTATATGTGCCACATTTTCTTAATCCAGTCTGTCACTGATGGACATTTGGGTTGATTCCAAGTCTTTGCTATTGTGAATAGTGCTGCAATGAACATCTGTGTGCATGTGTCTTTATTAGCAGCATGATTTATAACCCTTTGGGTATATCCCCAGTAATGGGATGGCTGGGTCATATGGTACTTCTAGTTCTAGATCCTTGAGGAATCGCCATACTGTTTTCCATAATGGTTGAACTAGTTTACAATCCCACCAACAGTGTAAAAGTGTTCCTATTTCTCCACATCCTCTCCAGCGCCTGTTGTTTCCTGACATTTTAATGATTGCCATTCTAACTGGTGTGAGATGGTACCTAATTGTGGTTTTGATTTGCACTTTTCTTTTTTTTTAAATTTATTTATTATTATTATACTTTAAGTTGTAGGGTACATGTGCATAACGTGCAGATTTGTTACATATGTATACTTGTGCCATGTTGGTCTGCTGCACCCATCAACTCGTCATTTACATCAGGTATAACTCCCAATGCAATCCCTCCCCCATCCCCCTCCCCATGATAGGCCCCGGTGTGTGATGTTCCCCTTCCTGAGTCCAAGTGATCTCATTGTTCAGTTCCCACCTATGAGTGAGAACATGTGGTGTTTGGTTTTCTGTTCTTGTGATAGTTTGCTGAGAATGATGGTTTCCAGCTGCATCCATGTCCCTACAAAGGACGCAAACTCATCCTTTTTTATGGCTGCATAGTATTCCATGGTGTATATGTGCCACATTTGCTTAATCCAGTCTGTCACTGATGGACATTTGGGTTGATTCCAAGTCTTTGCTATTGTGAATAGTGCTGCAATAAACATACGTGTGCATGTGTCTTTATAGCAGCATAATTTATAATCCTTTGGGTATATCCCCAGTAATGGGATGGCTGGGTCATATGGTACATCTAGTTCTAGATCCTTGAGGAATCGCCATACTGTTTTCCATAATGGTTGAACTAGTTTACAATCCCACCAACAGTGTAAAAGTGTTCCTATTTCTCCACATCCTCTCCAGCACCTGTTGTTTCCTGACTTTTGAATGATCGCCATTCTAACTGGTGTGAGATGGTATCACATTGTGGTTTTGATTTGCATTTCTCTGATGGCCAGTGATGATGAGCATTTTTTCATGTGTCTGTTGGCTGTATGAATGTCTTCTTTTGAGAAATGTCTGTTCATATCCTTTGCCCACTTTTTGATGGGGTTGTTTGTTTTTTTTCTTGTAAATGTGTTTGAGTTCTTTGTAGGTTCTGGATATTAGCCCTTTGTCAGATGAGTAGATTGCAAAAATTTTCTCCCATTCTGTAGGTTGCCTGTTCACTCTGATGGTAGTTTCTTTTGCTGTGCAGAAGCTCTTTAGTTTAATGAGATCCCATTTGTCAATTTTGGCTTTTGCTGCCGTTGCTTTTGGTGTGTTAGACATGAAGTCTTTGCCCATGCCTATGTCCTGAATGGTACTACCTAGGTTTTCCTCTAGGATTTTTATGGTATTAGGTCTAACATTTAAGTCTCTAATCCATCTTGAATTAATTTTCGTATAAGGAGTAAGGAAAGGATCCAGTTTCAGCTTTCTACTTATGGCTAGCCAATTTTCCCAGCACCATTTATTAAATAGGGAATCCTTTCCCCATTTCTTGTTTCTCTCAGGTTTGTCAAAGATCAGATGGCTGTAGATGTGTGGTATTATTTCTGAGGACTCTGTTCTGTTCCATTGGTCTATATCTCTGTTTTGGTACCAGTACCATGCTGTTTTGGTTACTGTAGCCTTGTAGTATAGTTTGAAGTCAGGTAGCGTGATGCCTCCAGCTTTGTTCTTTTGACTTAGGATTGTCTTGGAGATGCGGGCTCTTTTT